>NC_057809.1:61199727-61217758 GCF_018294505.1 Triticum aestivum | reverse complement strand
AGATGGGCCAGTGGGGGTTCCTTCCCCCCACCTCTTTTGTTTTATTTTCCTTTTTTTATATATTTTTCCCTTTTCTTACTTTCTGTTTTAGATTAATTAAAATGCCAAAACATCTTACAAAATTTTGTGCACCCCACCATAATTAGGTTTGCTATTTTAGACAACCCCCGAACATTTTAGTTTTAGTTTTTGAAACCTTTTATCTTTGGTTTTGTTTTGAATTTATTTGTAGACCGGGTTCGAATCAACGTGAGGTTAGCCACAGTAACCGAGGTGATCACTGTTGCTTAATCATCCGGGTGTTACAGATGTGAACCATCGAATCAAAGCCGGATGGATGAAGTGGCGCCAAGGTTCTGGCATTCTCTGTGACAAGAGAGTGCCACAAAAGCTAAAAGGCAAGTTCTACAGGACGGCGGTTCGACCCGCAATGTTGTATGGTGCGGAGTGTTGGCCGACTAAAAGGTGACATGTTCAATAGTTAGGTGTGGCGGAGATGCGTATGTTGAGATGGATGTGTGGCCACACGAGGAAGGATCGAGTCCGGAATGATGATATACGAGATAGAGTTGGGGTTGCACCAATTGAGAAGAAGCTTGTCCAACATCGTTTGAGATGGTTTGGGCATATTCAGCGCAGGCCTCCAGAAGCTCCAGTGCATAGAGGACGGCTAAAGCGTGCGGAGAATGTCAAGAGAGGGCGGGGTCGACCGATTTTGACATGGGAGGAGTCCGTTAAGAGAGACCTGAAGGATTGGAGTATCGACAAAGAGCTAGCTATGGACAGGGGTGCGTGGAAGCTTGCTATCCTTGTGCCAGAGCCATGAGTTGGTTGCGAGATCTTATGGGTTTCACCTCTAGCCTACCCCAACTTGTTTGGGACTAAAGGCTTTGTTGTTGTTGTTGTTGTATACGTCAAGTATAACAGTCTGTTCTGTCTCATTTGATCAAATAATCTAAACACTGATGGTCGGCTGTATTTCTAGTGCACACGATCGTTGGGTTTGGGACACCATTTTGTCACGTGGAACCTCGGTTATGCATTGTGAGAACAACCCATACATGTGCCTCCTACTCATCTCTTTAGCATTATATCCGATGCTGAGGTGAAAGAGGGAGAGAGCGATCGACCCATAGTGCACACAAACACTCCTATGACAATGTCAGAACCTTTCATTCCCGACGAGGGGGGTCCTTCTTTTTGTGCATGCGGACCCTTTCTCCACCTTACACCACTCGTCAATGTATCACCGCAACGATACATCCTGTATTTTTACTACGAGGGGGCTTAATTCCCGACGAGGGACATGGTTGTAGGATTTCTACTACTCACAAATAGGGCAAATACAGCGGCTGCATCTTGTATTTTAGTACTACATACAGTTTTGACCTGGTGAGCAGCCATCACTTTTCTCTCCCATCCCATTATCTGCCATGCGAACCACCAGATATCTCAAGGGAGAGCACCGTCCCCTTCTCTCCTTCACCGCCAATGGAGCTTTCCGGCTTCTCTTCCTCGACCTCTCAAATCTAGCAATCCCAGCCGGCCAAAGCTCCCCTTCCCGGCCAGCCAACCTCACCTTCCTCCTCGCTGGTGCAACCGTCTCCACTTTGCTAGCTTTCATACTTTGCCAGGACCATGCGTTGCTATATTGGTGAAACTTTGCATGCAAAAACTGCATCGCGGCAGGGTGTGTGGCAGCTTCTGACTTTGCCATTTTGATACATCTCCATAAAGTTCTTCAAAACATTTACCCCAGGTGGCCCATGTGAACTTTTTTGGTCGTATGTGCCTGAGGTTTTTGAAAGGCATCACCAAGTCTTACCTGTACAAGCTAGCTCCTTGGCAAAGCATTGCACATGCGTTTTGGTATGGAGGTGTTAAATCTTCCTTTTTTGTGACATTTGCATTAAGTCTATAGCACAGTACGTGCGGTGACATTCAAATGAAGCACCTAGCAAACCAACCAATCTAACTCTACCGAGCGATATGCAATAAAATAACTTCCTATACATTTAGCAAAGTGCCGAGACTCGCAAAGCTCATTCTGTCCGGAAAGAAGCTGGCTCATTGTTCTTCTCTGTAGGTTCTCAATTCGATTCGGAATAAGCCTTGCTGAAACTACCGTCCAGACTTATGGAGGTACGAGGTGTTGTTATTTTCTACAGCATTGGTGCACCGGTGGTGTCCACGGCAGTGCAATATCAAGCCAAATTTGACGCCTATTAAGGGCATCTCCAGCGTTGACCCTCAAATTTGCTCCGACATCTTTCCACGGACAGGGACACCAGTCCGCAGACACCTGATGTCAAAGGACGCCATAGAGAGAGGATTGTTGGTATGCGAGAGCGGTATAGTATCATATGTCGTTTACAGTGCACAGGAACCTCCATCTTACATTGACAGAACCATTCACACCCGCATGAGGGAACCCTATTTTGGCTGAACAAGAACCTTTCTATACGGTAGACGTTGCACCCACCTACACCTTTCTACACCGTGTAAGGTCGAGATGATCAACCTACTACGTGTGATCGAGAACCTTTCTATACGGTGGACGTTGCACCCACCGACATCCTTCTACAATGGGCAAGGTTTCCAGACGATGATGTTGTGTTGTAATGACATGACAACTTCTAATTGCCTTCGCAACCATGTATATCCGCATGAGGGAACCTCCGTTTTACATTGACAGAATCATGCATACCTGCATGAGTGAACCCTCCTTTGTGTATATGAGAACCTTTCTATAGAATGGGCAAGGCTTCTAATTGCCTGGCCTTTTCCACTTGCACTCTAACTCTTTTATGTTGCTTGTGCATTGGTCTAGATGATTAAGGATGAGAGAGAGAGAGGGAGATAGAGAGAGAGAGGATAATTAGTGAGTGGGCATGGTATAGTATCACCCGTTGTTTAGATTACACATGAACCGCCATCTTACATTGACAGAACCATGCACACCTGCACGAGGGAACCCTATTTTGGTTGAATGAGAACCTTTTTATACGGTAGACGTTAAACCCACCTACACCTTTCTACACCGTGTAAGGTCTAGATGATCAACCTACTGCGTGTGACCAAGAACCTTTCTACTGCGTGACACCTCATGCGGGGCAGCAAGGCATGCCTGGTCCTGGCAAGTGTTGCACACGACGTCTCCCCTGAGATGTGAAGTCGTGCCTCGTGTTGATAGATCGAAGGTGGAGCAACAACGGCTGGAGGCATGGTGGTATTGGGGCGCCGCCAGTTCCCAGTTTTGTTGGGGAACGTAGCAGAAATTCAAAATTTTCTACGCATCACCAAGATCAATCTATGGAGTAATCTAGCAACGAGGGGAAGGAGTGTGCATCTACATACCCTTGTAGATCGCTAAGCGGAAGCGTTCAAGTGAACGGGGTTGATGGAGTCGTACTCGTCGTGATCCAAATCACCGATGATCCTAGTGCCGAACGGACGACACCTCCGTGTTCAACACACGTACAGCCCGGTGACGTCTCCTACGCCTTGATCCCGCAAGGGGAGAAGGAGAGGTTGGGGAAGACTCCATCCAGCAGCAGCACGACGGCGTGGTGGTGGTGGAGGAGCGCGGGACTCCAGCAGGGCTTCGCCAAGCACTACGAGAGACGAGGAGGAAGAGGGGTAGGGCTGCGCCAACAGGGAGAGCAAATCACATGTGTTGGGCAGCCCCAAACCTCAAGTATATATAGGGGAGGGGAGGGGCTGCGCCCCCACCTAGGGTTCCCTCCCTAGGGGTGGCGGCCAGCCCTAGATCCCATCTAGGGGGCAGCCAAGGGGGGAGAGAGGGGGGCACACCACTAGGTGGGCCTTAGGCCCATCTGAGCCTAGGGTTTGCCCCCTTCCCCTCTTGGAGGCGCCTTGGGCCTTGGTGGGAGGCGCCCCAGCCCACATAGGGGCTGGTCCCTTCCCACTATTGGCCCATGTAGGCCTCCGGGGCTGGTGGCCCTACCTGGTGGACCCCCGGACCTTCCGGTGGTCCCGGTACACTACCGGTGATGCCCAGAACACTTCTGGTGGCCAAAACCATACTTCCTATATATCAATCTTTACCTCCGGACCATTCCGGAACTCCTCGTGACGTCCGGGATCTCATCTGGGACTCCGAACAACATTAGATAACCGCGTACATACTTTCCCTATGACCCTAGCGCCATCGAACCTTAAGTGTGTAGACCCTACGGGTTCGGGAAACATGCAGACATGACCGAGACACCTCTCCGGTCAATAACCAACAGCAGGATCTGGATACCCATGTTGGCTCCCACATGCTCCACGATGATCTGATCGGATGAACCATGATGTCAAGGACTTAATCAATCCCGTATACAATTCCCTTTGTCTAGCGGTACGATACTTGCCTGAGATTCGATCGTCGGTATCCCGATACCTTGTTCAATCTCGTTACCGGCAAGTCTCTTTACTCGTTCCGTAACACATCATCCCGTGATCAACTCCTTGATCACATTGTGCACATTATGATGATGTCCTACCGAGTGTGCCCAGAGATACCTCTCCGTTTACACGGAGTGACAAATCCCAGTCTCGATTCGTGCCAACCCAACAGACACTTTCGGAGATACCTATAGTGTACCTTTATAGCCACCCAGTTGCGTTGTGACGTTTGGCACACCCAAAGCACTCCTACGGTATCCGGGAGTTGCACAATCTCATGGTCTAAGGAAATGATACTTAACATTAGAAAAGCTTTAGCATACGAACTACATGATCTTGTGCTAGGCTTAGGATTGGGTCTTGTCCATCACATCATTCTCCTAATGATGTGATCCCGTTATCAACGACATCCAATGTCCATGGTCAGGAAACCGTAACCATCTATTGATCAACGAGCTAGTCAACTAGAGGCTTACTAGGGACATGGTGTTGTCTATGTATCCACACATGTATCTGAGTTTCCTATCAATACAATTCTAGCATGGATAATAAACGATTATCATGAACAAGGAAATATAATAATAACCAATTTATTATTGCCTCTAGGGCATATTTCCAACAGTCTCCCACTTGCACTAGAGTCAATAATCCAGTTCACATCGATATGTGATTAACACTCAAGGTCACATCCCCATGTGACTAACACCCAAAGAGTTCTGGGTTTGATCATGTTATGCTTGTGAGAGAGGTTTTAGTCAACGGGTCTGCAGCATTCAGATCCGTATGTACTTCGCAAATTTCTATGTCATCTTGTAGATGCAACTACTACGCTACATTTGGTGCCATTTCAAATAACTGTTCTACTTGGAGCTATTCTAAATTGTTGCTCCATTATACGTATCCGGTATCTCTACTCAAAGCTATCCGGATAGGTGTTAAGCTTGCATCGACGTAACTCTTTACGTCGAACTCTTTATCACCTCCATAACCGAGATACATATCCTTATTCCTCTAAGGATAATTTAGACCGCTATCTGGTGATCTACTCCTAGATCACCTTTGTACCCTCTTGCCAAATATGTGGCAAGGCACACATCAGGTGTGGTACTCAGCATGGCATACCGTATGGAGCCTATGACAAAAGCATAGGGGACGACCTTCGTCCTTCCTCTTTCTTCTGCCGTGGTCGAGCTTTAAGTCTTAACTTCATACCTTACAACTCAGGCAAGAACTCCTTCTTTGACTGATCCATCTTGAACACCTTCAAGATCATGTCAAGGTATGTGCTCATTTGAAAGTACCATTAAGCGTTTTGATCTATCCTTATAGATCTTGATGCTCAATGTTCAAGTAGCTTAATCCAGGCTTTCCATTGAAAAACACTTTCCAAATAACCCTATATGCTTTCCAGAAATTCTACGTCATTTCTGATCAACAATATGTCAACAACATATACTCATCAGAAATTCTATAGTGCTCCCACTCACTTCTTTGGAAATACAAGTTTCTCATAAACTTTGTATACACCCAAAAACTTTGATCATCTCATCAAAGCATACATTCCAACTCCGAGATGCTTACTCCAGTCCTTAGAAGGATTGCTGGAGCTTTGCATACTTGTTAGCATCTTTCAGGATTGACAAACCCTTCCGGTTGTATCACATACAACCTTTCCTCAAGAAAATTATCGGGAAAACAATGTTTTGACATCCTATCTGCAAGATTTCATAAATAATGTAGTAATCGCTAATATAATTCCAACAGACTCTTAGCATCGCTACGAGTGAGAAAGTCTCATCGTAGTCAACTCCTTGAACTTGTCGGAAAACATCTTAACGACAAGTCGAGCTTTCTTAATGGTGATACTTACCATCATTGTCCGTCTTCCTTTTAAAATCCATATGTACCTAACAGCTTTACGACCATCAAGTAGTTCTTCCAAAGTCTACACTTTGTTTTCATATATGGATCCTCTCTCGGATTATATGGCCTCGAGCCATTTTGGAATCCAGGCCCACCATCGCTTCTCCATAGCTCGTAGGTTCATTGTTGTCTAGCAACATGACTTCCAAGACAGGATTACGTACCACTCTGAAGTAGTACGCATCCTTGTCATCCCACGAGGTTTGGTAGTGACTTGATCTGAAGTTTCATGATCACTATCATAAGCTTCCACTTCAATTGGTGTAGGTGCCACAGGAACAACTCCCTGTGCCCTGCCACACACTAGTTGAAGAGAGGGTTCAATAACCTCATCAAGTCTCCACCATCCTCCCACTCAATTCTTTCGAGAGAAACTTTTCCTCGAGAAAGGACCTATTCTAGAAACAATCCCTTATTGCTTTCGGATCTGAGACAGGAGGTACACCCAACTGTTTTGGGTGTCCTATGAAGATGCATTTATCCGCTTTGGGTTCGAGCTTGTCAGCCTGAAACTTTTCACATAAGTGTCGCAGCCCCAAACCTTTAACAAATGACAGCTTAGGTTTCTCTAAACCATAGTTCATACGGTGTCATCTCATCGGAATTAAGTGGTGCCCTATTTAAAGTGAATGTGGTTGTCTCTAATGCCTAACCCATAAACTATCGTGGTAATTAGATAAGAGACATCATGGTATGCATTATATCCAATAGGGTGCAGTTATGATGTTCGGACACACCATCATACTATGGTGTTTCAGGCTGTATTAGTTGTGAAACAATTTCCACAATGTCTTAATTCTGTGCCAAACTCGTAATTCAGATATTCATCTCTATGATCATATCATAGATATTTTATCCTCTTGTCACGACGATCTCTCACCTTCACCCTGAAATTACTTGAACCTTTCAATAATTCAGACTCGTGATTCATCAAGTAAATATACTCAACATCTACTCAAATCATCTGTGAAGTAAGAACATAACGATATCCACTACACGCCTCAGCACTCATTGGACTGCACACATCAAAATGTATTACTTCCAACAAGTTGCTTTCTAGTTCCATTTTACTGAAAACGAGGCTTTTAGTCATCTTGCCCATGTGGTATGATTTGCATGTCTCAAGTGATTCAAAATCAAGTGAGTCCAAACGGTCCATTTGCATGGACTTTCTTCATGCATATACACCAATAGACATGGTTCGCATGTCTCAAACTTTTCAAAAACGAGTGAGCCCAAAGATCCATCAACATGGAGCTTCTTCATGCGTTTTATACCGATATGACTTACGTGGCAGTGCCACAAGTAGGTGGTACTATCATTACTATCTTATATCTTTTGGCATGAACATGTGTATCACTACGATCGAGATTCAATAAACCATTCATTTTAGGTGCAAGACCATTGAAGGTATTATTCAAATAAACAGAGTAACCATTATTCTCCTTAAATGAATAACCATATTGTGATAGACATAATCTAATCATGTCTATGCTCAACGCAAACACCAATCTCGATGCTAGAGGGAGCGTGCGATGCTTGATCACATCAAGCTTGGGAAAAACTTCCAACACATATCGCCAGCTCACCTTTAGCTAGTCTCCGTTTACTCCGCAGCCTTTTATTTCGAGTTTACTAACACTTAGCAACCGAACCGGTATCTAATACCATGGTGCTACTAGGAGTACTAGTAAAGTACACATTAACACAATGTATATCCAATATACTTCTATCGACCTTGCCAGCCTTCTCATCTACCAAGTATCTAGGGTAATTCTGCTCCAGTGGCTGTTCCCCTTATTACAGAAGCACTTAGTCTCGGGTTTGGGTTCAACCTTGGGTTTCTTCACTAGAGCAGCAGCTGATTTGCCGTTTCATGAAGTATCCCTTCTTGCCCTTGCCCTTCTTGAAACTAGTGGTTTCACCAACCATCAACAATTGATGCTCCTTCTTGATTTCTACTTTTGTGGTGTCAAACATCGCGAATATCTCAAGGATCATCATATATGTCCCTGATATATTATAGTTCATCACGAAGCTCTAGCAGCTTGGTGGTAATGAGTTTGGAGAAACATCACTGTCTCATCTGGAAGATCAACTCCCACTCGATTCAAATGATTGTTGTACTCAGACAATCTGAGCACAAGCTCAACAATTGAGCTTTTCTCCCTTAGTTTGCAGGCTAAGAAAATCGTCAGAGGTCTTATACCTCTTGACGTGGGCACGAGCCTGAAATCCCAATTTCAGCCCTCGAAACATCTCATATGTTTCGCGATGTTTCAAAACGTCTTCGGTGCCTCAACTCTAAACCGTTTAACTGAACTATCACGTAGTTATCAAAATGTGTATGTCAGATGTTCGCAACATCCACAGACGACGTTCGAGGTTCAGCACACTGAGCAGTGCATTAAGGATACAAGCCTTCTATGAAGCAATGAGGACAATCCTCAGTTTACGGACCTAGTCCGCATAATTGCTACTATCAACTTTCAACTAAATTTTCTCCAGGAACATATCTAATCAGTAGAACTGAAACGCGAGCCACGACATAATTTGCGAAGACCTTTTGACTATGTTCAGGATAATTAAGTTCATCTTATGAACTCCCACTCAGATAGACATCCCTCTAGTCATCTAAGTGATTACATGATCCGAGTCAACTAGGCCGTGTCCGATCATCACGTGAGATGGACTAGTCAACATCGGTGAGCATCTTCATGTTGATCGTATCTTCTATACGACTCATGTTCGACCTTTCGGTCTTCTGTGTTCCGAGGCCATGTCTGTACATGCTAGGCTCGTCAAGTCAACCTAAGTGTTTGCATGTGTAAATCTGTCTTACACCCGTTGTATGTGAACGTTGGAATCTATCACACCCGATCATCACGTGGTGCTTCGAAACAACGAACTGTTGCAACGGTGCACAGTTAGGGGGAACACTTTCTTGAAATTATTATGAGGGGTCATCTTATTTACTACCGCCGTTCTAAGTAAACAAGATGCAAAAACATGATAAACATCACATGCAGTCAAATAGTAGTGACATGATATGGCCAATATCATATAGCTCCTTTGATCTCCATCTTGGGGCTCCATGATCATCTTGTCACCTGCATGACACCATGATCTCCATCATCGTGTCTCCATGAAGTTGCTCGCCAACTATTACTTCTACTACTATGGCTAACACGTTTAGCAATAAAGTAAAGTAATTTACATGGCGTTTCTCCATGACACACAGGTCATACAAAAAATAAAGACAACTCCTATGGCTCCTGCCAGTTGTCATACTCATCGACATGCAATTCGTGATTCCTATTACAAGAACATGATCTCATACATCACATATATATCATTCATCACATCCTTTGGCCATATCACATCACAAAACACTTGCTGCAAAAACAAGTTAGACGTCCTCTAATTGTTGTTGCAAGTTTTTTACGTGGCTGCTATAGGTTTCTAGCAAGAATGTTTCTTACCTACGCCAAAACCACAACGTGAATTGCAAATTTCTATTTACCCTTCATAAGGACCCTGTTCATAGAATCCGATCCAACTATAGTGGGAGAGACAGACACCCGCCAGCCACCTTATGCAACTAGTGCATGTCAGTCGGTGGAACTGGTCTCACGTAAGCGTACGTGTAAGGTTGGTCCGGGCCGCTTCATCCCACGATGCCGCCGAATCAAGATAAGACTAGTAACGGCAAGATAATTGACAATATCGACGCCCACAACTACTTTGTGTTCTACTCGTGCATAGTAACTACGCATAGACCTAGCTCATGATGCCACTGTTAGGGAACGTGGCAGAAATTCAAAATTTCCTACGCATCACCAAGATCAATCTATGGAGCAATCTAGCAACGAGGGGAAGGAGAGTGCATCTACATACCCTTGTAGATTGCTAAGCGGAAGCGTTCAAGTGAACGGGGTTGATGGAGTCGTACTCGTCGTGATCCAAATCACCGATGATCCTAGTGCCGAATGGACGGCACCTCCGTGTTCAACACACGTACAGCCCGGTGACGTCTCCTATGCCTTGATCCAGCAAGGGGAGAAGGAGAGGTTGGGGAAGACTCCATCCAGCAGAAGCACGACGACGTGGTGGTGGTGGAGGAGCGCGGGACTCCAGCAGGGCTTCGCCAAGCACTACGAGAGACGATGAGGAAGAGGGGTAGGGCTGCGCCAACAGGGAGAGCAAATCACATGTGTTGGGCAGCCCCAAACCTCAAGTATATATAGGGGGAGGGGAGGGGCTGCCCCCCCACCTAGGGTTCCCTCCCTAGGGGTGGCGGCCAGCCCTAGATCCCATCTAGGGGGCGGCCAAGGGGGGAGAGAGGGGGGCGCACCACTAGGTGGGCCTTAGGCCCATCTGAGCCTAGGGTTTGCCCCCTTCCCCTCTTGGAGGCGCCTTGGGCCTTGGTGGGAGGCGCCCCAGCCCACATAGGGGCTGGTCCCTTCCCACTATTGGTCCATGTAGGCCTCTGGGGCAGGTGGCCCCACCTGGTGGACCCCCGGACCCCTCAGGTGGTCCCGGTACACTACCGGTGATGCCCGGAACACTTCCGGTGGCCAAAACCATACTTCCTATATATCAATCTTTACCTCCGGACCATTCCGGAACTCCTCGTGATGTCCGGATCTCATCCGGGACTCCGAACAACATTCGGTAACCGCGTACATACTTTCCCTATAACCCTAGCGTCATCGAACCTTAAGTGTGTAGACCCTACGGGTTCGGGAAACATGCAGACATGACCGAGACACCTCTCCGGTCAATAACCAACAGCGGGATCTAGATACCCATGTTGGCTCCCACATGCTCCATGATGATCTCATCGGATGAACCACAATGTCAAGGACTTAATCAATCCTGTATACAATTCCCTTTGTCTAGCGGTACGATACTTGCCCGAGATTCGATCATCGGTATCCCGATACCTTGTTCAATCTCGTTACCGGCAAGTCTCTTTACTCGTTCCGTAACACATCATCCCGTGATCAACTCCTTGATCACATTGTGCACATTATGATGATGTCCTACAGAGTGGGCGCAGAGATACCTCTCCGTTTACACGGAGTGACAAATCCCAGTCTCGATTCGTGCCAACTCAACAGACACTTTCGGAGATACCTGTAGTGTACCTTTATAGCCACCCAGTTACGTTGTGACGTTTGGCACACCCAAAGCACTCCTACGGTATCCGGGAGTTTCACAATCTCATGGTCTAAGGAAATGATACTTGACATTAGAAAAGCTTTAGCATACGAACTACATGATCTTGTGCTAGGCTTAGGATTGGGTCTTGTCCATCACATCATTCTCCTAATGATGTGATCCCGTTATCAACGACATCCAATGTCCATGGTCAAGAAACCGTAACCATCTATTGATCAACGAGCTAGTCAACTAGAGGCTTACTAGGGACATGGTGTTGTCTATGTATCCACACATGTATCTGAGTTTCCTATCAATACAATTCTAGCATGGATAATAAATGATTATCATGAACAAGGAAATATAATAATAACCAATTTATTATTGCCTCTAGGGCATATTTCCAACAAGTTTCCCCTCTAGATGCATTTGGTTAGCGATGAGTCGTGTGCGAGACACACTAGTGCAAAACCGGGCAATAGCACCGGTTCGTAAGGCCCTTTAGTGCCGGTTTGGTAACCGACGCTAAAATGTAGGCACTAAAGGCCCCCCTTTAGTACCGATTCAGCACGAACCGGTGCTAAAGGGCAACCACGTGGCACGAGCCAGCTTCGGGGGCAGTGAGCCCTTTAGTACCGGTTGGTGTCATCAACCGGTATTAAAATGTTGGGGGGGGGGGTTGGGTTTATGATTTCTTTTTTATTTAATTTTGTGTTTTCCATTTAATTCTTTTTCATTTTCTGGTATTTTACGATACTACATATTGTACACGTTATGCATATATATAAATAGAATTTCTAGTAGAACCGATCATAATATATATATATCATCGAATGTCTCACAACCACCATTAATTAATTCACACATGTATACACACATGTATATATATATATACAATTTCTCCTAATTGGTGCCTTCGGAGCCAGTGGCATTAGCCTAGCTAATTGGTGCCTTCGGAGCATGATAATAATTGGAAGTGGTCCGTGGGGGCGGTAGCGGGTAATAGTATTCTCCTTTCGGATCTATGACCTGGTTGAGCAAAAATCCCGCTATTTCCTCTTGAATTGCTTCTATGCGGTCCTGTGCTAGGAGCTTGTCCCGCACCTCTTTGAACTGTTAAGAAGGAGATCAATATGCATGTGTATTAGTTGTGTGACTAGATATCGATAATGGTGTAAAAATTGTGAATAGTGTTCTAACAATCGATATCGTACCCACTCCTGTCTTTGAGATTTGCTCCTTTCGGACGCCATCATGCGAATGTTCTCGCAAACGTAGTATGCACATAGATCATTCCCCGGCGCCTGCTTCAGGGCCTTTACGAGAATGGAATTTGATCAGATAATAATTAATCAAGCATGATAATTAAAGAGATGACAACTAGCTAGTACTACTTAATTACTTACCTTGGGTCGATACCATTTCACACTTTGTTTCCATGGGCCTGGAGTGACCCTGATGAACTTTTCCCAAGCCCTGCCCGCCGACAAAGAAAATGAATAAATGGGTTATTAAATAGTTGTTATCAAGAAATGACGAACTAATTAAATAGGCCGAGATATAGTTAATAATGATTGAAATTACCTGTTGACTATCCCCTTCACGATGGTGTAGTCACTTGCTTTCTTAAGTAGCGAGTCTAGTACTTCAACTGTTCCTTCATCAACTTTAATGATTAATAAGATCCAGTGAAATCTGCATGCACACACGTTTGCATGTCTTAATTAAGCGGGCATATGTAAGCAAAAACATGTAGCTATAGCTAGTAGGGAAAAACAGAATTTGTAGTACAAGACAGTGTGACTCAATGGAAGTTGTAAGGAAGTAGTATATCTTCATTGTATTTGAGTTCCTTGAAGAACTGTAGCATGCTTTCCTCTACACATTTTTTGTGATATGGATCTATTTTCCATGTGTATTCATTAATGGTATTTGGGTCAACGAACCCAATGCCATAGCGTCCACCTTTTTTCATTTCATAAATCTTCATCCTGCATAATACCACAGAAAAGAATATAGTGAGGATAATTACAGGTAATGATTGATCAAAATGATCACTACAACTAGCTTGAGACTTAAATTACAGAAAGAAATCACTTACAGACAATAGCAACTGACGATAGATTTGTCGAGTGTGTCTTTATTGTATAGCTGAAATAGTTCTGAATACTCAACGGTCACAACTTTCTTATGGTAGTAATGCTCCTCGTTGACATTCACCATGAGTGACTCTCGATTGAAAATCTTGGTAATGTCCATGTACCATTGATGCAATTCATACATTCTCGTTAGGAGCTTATTGACCTCCTCTGGCTCGACCAAAGGTTGGCCCCGGGCATATTTCCGTTTTATTTCCTCCTCTCTAGTCGGAGACATGGGCTCGATATCGAGGAGTTGTCCAACAGTGACCCCGATCGATTCAGCCTGCACAATATGCTCCTCGGTTATTATCACATCACCCAGCCCGGGAACGTTAACGGTTTGCCCACAATAATATTGGGCGCGCCTACTCTCATGTGTTGTTGGCACAACAAGCGGGGGGGTTGATTGCGCCGCCTGTTCTCCCAGCTGGGGAATGGTTTTACCGCATATTTTGCCAGCTGATTTGCTCGAGCTCGAGCTCGCCTCTTTCTATAGACGTGCTCGATTTAACTTCCTGAGGTGGCGCTCATAGTCTGTGTCAACAGGCTTGGGAGCTGGTGGTCTAGCGATACGAATGAAGTGGTCAATCTTTTTCAAAGGCACTTTCTCCCTTGGCGGCGGTGGCGGTTTCGGTGCAAAATGGGCTTCCACCTCGGCCTTCGATATGGCTATGTTTTCCTCCTCGGACTTGTCGTAAGGCCTCTGTGGAAGAGGCGCGAGGCTTGGACCATATTGAAATCGCTTGCCTTCGCCTGTACCTGCAGTACTACCTCGACTTGTACCGCTACGCACCATAGCTGAGGCGGCTCTCTTCCGTGATTGGTGAGGCAGCGAAGACAGCTGACATGGCTGAGTTGGAGGAGGAGGAGTGGCCTGAAGCTGTGCCGGACTTGGAGGAGGAGTGGTCTGAAGCTATGCCAAACTTGGAGGAGGAGTGGCCTGACGCTTTGCCGGACTTGGAGGAGGAGTGGCCTGAAGCTGTGCCGGACTTGGAGGAGGAGTGGCCTGACGCGTTGGTGGACTTGGAGGAGCGGGAGTCTGCTGACTCGGTGGCGGACTGTGACGAGGAGTCGGATGACGCGGTGTCGGTGGCCTTCGAAAGATGATGTAATCCTTTCTCCATAGGATGATACGATGGTTGGCCTCTCCTAGTGTGTGCTCATTGTCACCTCCAGGAATGTCAAGCTCTAGCCCCGAATATTGGTCCACCACCTCATCAACCAAGACACGAGCATAGCCTGCTGGAATCGGGTTGCAATGGAAGGTTGCCTCGGGGGGATTTGTAAAAGCAAGGGCGTCCGCCACCTTCATGGATATGTTCTTCATTTTGAAGTGTAGCTCGCAGTTAGTGTTCTCCATGACACTACTAGGGAAAAGCCTAGCAGCAACGCGGGTTTTAGGCCTATCAGCAGCGCGGGTACCCGCGCTACCAATAAGGCGCTATAGCTAATAGTTAGTAATAGCGTGGGTTGAAGCGGCGCTACTACTAACAAAGTTAGTAGTAGCGTGTGCCACCCACGCTACTGCTATTTAGTACATGCGCCACTACTAACAAAATAGTAGCAGCGTGTCCATACTACCAACGCTACTAGTATCCTAAATACTAGTAGCGCGCAGTCTTTTCCCACGCCACTACTAACTAATTTATAATTAAAGAATAAAATCCACCAATTCCACTTTATGCATATAGTTCCCAGTAAACACAACAATAGTGAGCACTGCTGGGCTCCTATTTCATGGTTAACCGGAAACCGAAGGAAATAAATCAGCCAAAAAACCTCATTATGCATTGCAACTCACAAATGACCACTTCAAAGAACATGCAAGTATCTATGTCATTAACAATTGCAAACATAAGTTTCTTTTTACTACAGTTGTTGTATGTACTATCACACAGTTACTCATTCTGTTCTCACTAAATAATAAGAAAAATGAACAGAAAAGATAGAGATAATCTGCCGCAATTGCACTTCGGTGTCATGGATTCAGTCTGCCGCTTCAACATCTCATTATCCGGCAGCACTCTGTCGCTATCTTCTACCTATGAATAAAAACAGACCTTGTGAGAGAAGAAAATGTGAAACCTTATTACAACCTGTATGCTAAGTCGCTAACCCATAGAGACAGCTAGAACATATGTGGAAACTTTCCATGTTGCCGAGTAAGTATATTAACTAGACAAAGTTAGATGATAGTGAAGCTTAAAGCTGCAGTAAGAAATATTAGATATACACATTTTGAAAATCAACCTCAGAAGTGGATAGGCTGGACCTGGGAAGAAACAGAGCATGGCTGTGTGATGTCCTGGCTGAATCAGAGTACATTGCCTAAGGAAATAAAATGGGCAAAAGGAGGAGCGTACAATAAGCAAAAGTGCAGAACAACATTCTTAATTAAATTTAACCCTGGCAGAATACTTGGTTATCCCGTGCAAAATGGTTGCCTTTTAAACTATGGAACACAAAGAATCATCATTAGCCGTCAATGCAAATCAGCTTCTCTCCATAGAGAAGAGAAGACATCTTGCTCTCTTGGATGCATGAAGCACACCGTATATGCTAATTTGATCAGAGCATTTTCTTTTTCAATTTAATCGTGTGCCAACATCCCCACCCATAGATGTTTTGTTTGTGTACGAATAGTACAATGTTTTCTTTTCAATTTAATGAGCAAAGTTTAAGGTCCATAGGCTCCTTTGTATCCTGTGGAACACAGAATTCTACATTGATTGAACAAATTGACATTTCAACATTCCTAGAGGCATTGTTGCAAACACCTTGCGAGCGAGCTCAGAGCGTGCACCTGCTGCATAGACTAGACTAATCTAATCGCAAGCCGTCCTACTAGTAGCAGTTCAGCAGAAGGATCCTACTAGTTCATCTACTAAACTTACATAAACTAAATCTTACTAGCTCAATCAGAATACTATGGTTTCTACAAAACTGTACTTTTGAGTACTGTGAGGTGTTTGCCTAAACCAACAAAACTGTACATTTGTAGCACTCATTTGGTCATACAATCATTCAAAATTCAAAAGTAGAAATAGAAGCTTATGAAGTTGCCGATCAACTGTAGCTAATGGACTATAGAATTCACTGCTCCTCACTTGTGATAAATTAGGCTAAAAAATTGCATGTTCAATTTTGCATCAACCGAACTTAAGAGAACGGAGAAACCGGACCTTGGGCTGTAGCTCTTGGCGACGTATCTCCCGACACCAGGGTTTATCTGCACAATCCTCCGGATTGAGTCATCGGTGTCATTAGCATATCCCACCGATACCTACCTGAAAATGAAATTGGCTAGAGTCAAACCCAAAAACGTGTGCTGCAGGATGGCATCAAAAGCCCACTTGATGGATTATCTAGTGTTTACAACTTTAGCCATATCTGGAACAGACATGTGTGTATTCTTTTGCATATATAAAGGATCGAACAACAGAGGAATTATCACTAGCCATGGTTTGTTATTACTTATATTAGGACCAGCACCTTACTTATATTACACCTCATGGATAGTTGTTCAGCAAACAGAGACCATGCTTTACATGATGATGTCCCCTTTTTGCTGAGCTTTTACAAAAACAGGTACTCACATTTGACATAATTTCTCATCTTTAGATGCCAATCCCTTTTGCTGGATGTTTATTATATATACAAAACAGCACAACGGTACACACGCAACTGGGACGATCATGTTTAGATACAAATATAGTTTGTTGGGTATTAAGGAGCACCATGGACTAGAATTCCTAACTGAAGATTCACAAAAGCAAGACCAACATGAAGCTAATTGAGCACTTGGACTGGAACAATGCACTCACACATGGGCGAAAGCTAACGAGGCAAGAGCTTACGACAAGATGTATGTCCAGAACTGCTTGTCCTTCATGTGGCGTGGGCACAGATCATAGAGGACCTTAGCGAGTTCCTGCAGGGATCACAAATTACAGTTTGAGACCTGAGAGCCATCTCTGTCTTGGGCAAAGCGGAGGACGAGATCCGCGAGAGACCTACCTTGGCTCTGGCGAGCACGAGGACGGCGTGCCACTGCTGCCAGTCCGAGAGCTCGGCCGCCGACTCCGCGGATCCTCCTGCGACAAAGCATAGCACCGCCAGTAATCGAGAGGGAACTAGCAGGGGAGCGGAATCGAGAAGGGAGGAAGGAGGGGGTGCCTTGGTGGAGCTGGAGGGGAAGGACTTGAAGGCGTCGTCCTCCTCCTTCCCCTCCGCGGCGGAGGGTTTGCTTGGGCCGGTTCCGCCGCTGCCGCTGCCGCCGGCTCGGCGGCGGAACGGCCATGGGAACGAGGAGAAGGCCATCGGTGGGCAGGTGGGCTAGGACGGGATGCGGCCGGCGACGGCGATATGATGGATACGAGATTCGTCGGCGAGCT
>NC_057809.1:61196094-61199323 GCF_018294505.1 Triticum aestivum | reverse complement strand
GGAGGGGATCTGGATCGAGCGTTGGTGGATTTTTTTAGACAGACATGGGTTGAGTGGTGTGGGACGGTTGCGGGTGGGAGTGTATCCGGCGGGGGTGGGTGGCATGGGAGACTAGTAGTAGCGCGGGTGTCTGACCTGCGCTATGGCTATCCACGTAGTAGTAGCGTAGGTTTTACAACCCGCGCTACTACTACGGCTGGTCCCGGGAGGCACGGTGGAAATAACTTAGTAGTAGCGAGGGGTAAAAACCCACGCTACTACTATCAGGTTATTAGTAGCGCGGTTTTCTCAAGCTCGCTACTGCTAATTAGTAGTAGCATTTGTTTTTAAACCGCGCTGCTGCTAAGATTATGTGTATAAGGTTTTCCCTAGTAGTGTGATTTCATCCACTGGGTAGCTATCCAGCAATGCGTCGCCCGGGGCGGAACCCACGCTGCTTCTTGGCATGGATGGGACGGTGCTATCCATTAGTGGATCATCCGCTAGCTGCTGAGACCCCCTTTGCTGGCTAAGTGAGTCGATCTGCTCCTGCTACCGCTGGAATTTGATTGCCAAGTCCGCGCACGCTGATTCTAGGCCTTGAAGGCGTTCATAGTCTAGCTTCCTCTGCTCCTCCTCCATCTTCCTCTTCTTCTCGCCCGCAATTTTCTTTCTCGCACGGGTTCTGTAGTCGGCGTTCCAGTTCAAAAACCCCTCATACCACGGAATAGCGCCCATGCCTCGTGTTCTTCCCAGGTGTTCAGGATTTCCCAGGGCACGCGTAAGCTCGTCGTTCTCTCTGTTGGGCTCGAACAACCCGGATTGAGCCTCTTCTATTGCAACAAGTAGCTTATCTTCAGCTCCGTCCAGACATGCCTTCTTGGAAACTTTGCCTGTCTTCGGGTCCAACTCCTCCCATGCGCATAGAACCAAGTCCTGCACCCAGGGGGGCAGCTCAATGTTTTTGGAGTGACACCTGCATCCAGCATCTCTTTCTCAGACTTATCCCACTTAGGCATTCCCACCGCATAGCCACCTGGCCCCAGCTTATGGAACTTATCCTTTTTTGCGGCATTGGCCTTGTTTATTCTCAACCGTTCCTTAGATAATTCTGAATCCTTGAATTTCACGAAATCGTCCCAATGAGCACTTTGGTTCTCTAGTGTTCCCTCGAATGCTGGAGTCTTTCCTCATCCGTTGACGTACTTGGCCCATTCACGAATCTTGTGGTTCTTGAATGCAACCGCCATCTTCCTAAGAGCAGCGTCCTTGACTTTCTCCACATCTGCATTTGTGAAATGATCTGGTAGGGTGAAATGTTCCATGAGCGTTTCCCAAAGCAACTGTTTTTGTCTGTCATCGACAAAAGTAACTCCTGGACGTGGCTTTGATGGCTCTATCCATTCTTGAAGGGCGATCGGGAGTTAGTCCTTCACAAGAACTCCGCACCGACGAACGAACTTGTCCGCAATCTTCTTAGGCGCGAATGGTTCACCATTAGGTCTGATTGCCTCGATATTGTACTTTACGCCCTCCTTCAACTTTTTGTTCGGGCCTCGTTTCGTCCTGTTGCCTGAAGATTTGCTCGATCCGGATGGCTGAAAGAAGAAAGATCGATTCGTTAATATATCTTCAAGTCATTTAAAACATGTGATGATCACCAGATGCCTGCTTATATAAATATATATACCTCGCCGGTCTTTGTTGTTTCAAGATCAACATTTTCTTCGTCATGTTCATAGTTCACGACTTCATCAATTCGGTCGTCGCGATCGAATATCATATCACCCTCCCCGGTGTTGTTTAGATATTCGGAGCCGTCATAATCTTCTTCATTCTGATCATCATCTGGCCCGCGAGGATTGCGTATGATATTGAACAGGGCCTCTTCTCCCTCTCTGTCGGTATTGTCCGCCATAGGTTTTGTTTAACTAATCCAAAAGAAATATATTCAAATTACAATGCATGGATGCAATCAATTAATAAGGAAAAACTGAATCAATTATAGTACATAATAAGCATCATCGAATATAATCTCGAATACATTGTCTCGAATAATAGATATAATCTCGAATACATCGTCTCGAATAATAGATATAATCTCGAATACATCGTCTCAAATAATAGATATAATCTCGAATACATCGTCTCGAATAATATATAATCTTGAATACATCGTCTTGAATATTATATATCGAGTACATCACTGGCTAGGTACCTAATAAAGATCGAATACTACAGAAGAATCTAGGACACTCGCGGTTCCTGCGGCGCGGGCGGTGGACACCCAAAGAGAAGGAACCCTCACAGGATCATAGCTGAAGTGAGATCCCTAAAGAAACTGCCAGGTATTGGAGAACCTGCCACCCTCTAACACAACCATGTAGCGATGGACGTGCTCGTCCTCCTCCCTGACACGGCGACGTACCACCTCCAGTGGGGCCGGCTCCCTCCGCACCGAAACTGGCCCACACGAACGCCACCAGACGAGATCAGGGTCGACGACGAGACCCGGGGCCGGGTTCCTCATCAAGCGGCGCGCCCCTCCAGGCAACACCTCCCAGTGCCAGCCCGACGGAGCCCAGTCCCGGGCATGGGTCAGCCGGACGTCGTCGCGGATGGGTCGACGGCGAGGATGCGGGCCGGGCATCGTCGAGAACAAATACTAGCTATATGCCCGCAAAAAGTAACATTTTTTTAATGATTGGATTTTGATAACTAAAATTTCTAACATTTCTATATAACTAACATTCCTATAACATTTCTAACAATGCTATATAACTAACATTTGTATAACATTTCTAATATTTCTATAACTAAAAAACAGAAGAAAAAAATATAACATTTCTATATATATAACTAACATTTGTATAAAATTTCTAATATTTCTATAACTAAAAAAAGAAAAATTTCTAACTTTTTTATAACTATTTCTATAACTAAAAAACAGAAAAATTTCTAACAATTCTAACTATTTTATAACTATTTCTATAACTAAAAAACAGAAAAATTTCTAACAATTCTAACATTTCTATAACATTTCTAACAATGCTATATAACTAACTATTTCTATAACTAAAAAAAGAAAAATTTCTAACAATGCTATGTGTGTGTGTGTGCTCACCGGCGAGGTGAGAGGCGACGGGGGGCCGTGACGGGGACGGCGACGGGCGCGACGACGACGGGGATGGCGACGACGGGGACAGGGACGGGGCGGCGACGATGGGGACGGGCCGGGGCGGCGACGACG
>NC_057809.1:61143730-61195705 GCF_018294505.1 Triticum aestivum | reverse complement strand
TGACGACGGGGACGATGGGGACGGGGACGACGGGGCGGCGACGACGGGGACGGGGGCGGCGACGAGGGTTATGGAGATGGGGGCGGCGGGCGATGGGGCAGAGGAGAAGAATCAGAGGAGAAACTGAAATTTTTGAAGTGTTTAGTTATATAGGATGGACCTTTAGTACCGGTTGGAGCCACCAACCGGTACTAAAGGCCTGTTTTGGTCAGGCCAAGCGGCGGGAACCGCACCCCCTTTAGTGCCGGGTGGTGGCTCCAACCGGTAATAAAGCCCCCCCCTTTAGTACCGGCACCACCCGGCACTAAAGGGGGTGCGCTGGCGCAGGTGCGGTGTGAAATGTTTAGTCCCACCTCGCTAGCCGAGGGGCGTCCGCACTGGTTTATAAGCCCCAGTGCGGTAGCTCCCTCGAGCTCCTCTCCAAAGCAGGCCTACTGGGCCTAAATGTTCTGTGCTGCCCTGTGGGCCTACTGGGCCTTTGCGGGCCTGCATCCTGGCCCAACAACAGGTTGGGTTTCTAGTCGTATGCGGGCCGCTGTGGCGCAGTAGGGGGGCTTTTTCTTTCTTATTTTTTTGCTTTATTTATTTTTTTTTGAGTTGTTTTTTGTTGTATTTATAGTTTCTTTGTGAATATTTTTGCTTTAGGTACAAAAAATTACAAACTTTCTGTTAGTACCGGTAGTTTACAAATTTGAATAGTTTAAATTTTGATTTATTTGAAATTTGTGTGAATCACTAGTTTGTGAATAACTTAACTTTGAGAATAGATTTTTCAGTGATTCTTTTTTTCTTATGTTTAATATTAGTGTGTTTTATCATTATATTCAATTTGGTAATGCTTAGGTTATTTAAAAAATGAAATGCCTTTTGTAACGGATGAGTTTTCGTCTGAATCCCTGATACTTCGAAAGAGATTGTCCATTTAGTACACGAAGTGCATCCAGTTTTTGCGGTAACCCTCTCTACTTTTTTGCACATGCTATGTGGGCGAAATTATGATACCATGCCAACTTTCAAACTTTTCTGAGTTCATTTGAAATGCTTTTCAATTTCAGGGTCATTTAGTACACGAAAGGCATGAAAGAATTTGTTTGCACATAAAATTTCTTCGCGTTTCAAATGCCAAAACACATAATTACCCTAACTATTACAGAGATTCCCTCCTGGGTGTGAAACACAGAAGAAAGTGATGATAGTGAAGCCGATCACATCCCAGATCTTTGGGTGTGAAACTTTTTCTTCGCGTGTGTCCCTTTGCGCTGTAACCATGGAAAATCTTCATCATTTAACGGGATGTTCGGGTCAATATTCACTGTGAATGGAGCAATTTCATCAAACTTTTCATAATCTTCTGACATGTTTGTCTTGTCATCCACTCCCATGATGTTTCTCTTCCCAGAAAGAACTATGTGCCGCTTTGGCTCATCGTACGATGCATTCGCTTCCTTATCTTTTCTTTTTCTTGGCTTGGTAGACATGTCCTTCACATAGAAAACCTGTGCCACATCATTGGCTAGGACGAATGGTTCGTCTGCATACGCAAGATTGTTGAGATCCACTGTTGTCATTCTGTACTGCGGGTCTTCCGTTACTATCACAGCCCTAGAGCTTGCTTGTAACTAGTGGCATTGCATCCATGCATCATGTCTAAATTTCTTTAAATTTGAATTGGGGAATTGGAGAGCCTCAGAAATCATTTAAAAAAAAGATGATCAACATTAAAAATTGCTTCAAATGTTTCCAAGGAAATGTTCCTTTTCAGCTTTGAAAAATATTGGCAAGAATAAAATGCAAACCAATATTTTTGGAGTGACTGAAACATTTATTTTGGGCCTTTGAATTAATTCAATAACTATTTGCATTGGATATATATTTGATATATAAATAATATATGTCCAATAATACTGGAACATTTTATGTGGTTTGGTATATTTTAGTTCTAGCCACATAACTATTTTCAGGATTTTATAAAATGGTTTAGTATTTTACTAAACTAAAACAACACAGAACAATATTAAAAAAACAGAAATAGGAAAAGCAGAGAGGAGAGAAATCTTACCTGGCGCTCACCTGGTAGCCCAGCCGGCCCAGCTC
Source organism: Triticum aestivum (assembly GCF_018294505.1). Classification (NCBI taxonomy): domain Eukaryota; kingdom Viridiplantae; phylum Streptophyta; class Magnoliopsida; order Poales; family Poaceae; genus Triticum; species Triticum aestivum. Next base: position 61,193,611 of record NC_057809.1, on the reverse strand, counting down.
CTGTGTGGCCCAGCCCATCTGGGCCTCCCCTGACGTCTTCCTCCCTGCCAGGAGGACGGGCACGCGCCCGGCGCGCGCGGCCACGCGCCCCGGCCACCTCCTACTTCCCACCGCCGCCCCGACGTGCCTGCGAGTGCCACGCACTCCCCCTCGCCCCCTGCACCTCTCCTCTCTCCCCTTGGATCCCATCCCCTCCTCTGCTCCCCTCTCGCGCACACCACCGAGCGGAGCTCGCCGTCATCGTCGCCGTACCCGTGGCCACCGGCCACCCCTAGCCTCGCCGATGCGCTCAAAGGCTCCGCCTCGACCCCCTCCTCCTCCTCCACTGAGCCACGCCCCTCCAGAAGCCCCGAACATCCTCTCCGGGCTCATCTCCTACCTCGGACCCCCCGGTCGCCGTCGCCCAAATTCGTGGAACTCCGGCCGTTCCCGAGCAAGCCGAGCCCCTCTTCGTGATCGCTGTGAGCTCCTCCACCCTTTCCACCTCTTCCCCGCTTCATTTGATCGCCGTAGCCGTCGCCCCCTTTATGGCCGAAACGCGCTGCCGCCTGAGCTCCACGTCGGCGTAGCTCCGGTGACCATTTGGTCCCGGGCATGCGCCCAACGCGCTCCCCGCATCGCGTAGAGCCTCCGTGGCACCTCGCCGCGCTCGTTTGCACACCGCAGCCCCATCCCCACTTGCACCCGAGCTTCGGCCGCCGTCGAGCTCGTCGCCGGCACCACTCCGGCCACTCCCCGGCCGCGCCACCACCACAGTTGGATGCGGACGAGCGTCCGCATCCCGAAGCTGTGCTCCGCACGCCAAACCGAGCCCTGTGGGCAAAACCTGAGGCTCGCCACCGCGGCTGGCCTCGCCGGCGTCAAGCCGCCGGTGGGTTTGACCCATTTTGGCCACGGCGGGACCCCCCCTGTGTCCATGACAGGTGGGGCCGGCCTGTTAAGTAGGTTAGGATTAGTGTTAACTAAAAATTAGTTAGACTAATTACACTGACATATGGGTCCCACAGGTCAGATTTGACCTGGACAACGCCCGTTGACTTGCTGACGTCACCGTGAAGTCATGTTGACGTAGTAATAGGTTTTCTGGATTTAATTTAATTCAGGAAATTCCAGAAAATTGTATAAACTTCTAAAATTCATACAAATTCAACCGTAACTCCAATGGAAATAAGTTATATATGAAAAATTATCAGAAAATTCAAGGAATCCATCTGTACCATTTTCATGCATGTTTGAACAATGCTTGTCCTCTATTTTGGACAAAACAAATAAAGGGCATTTAAATAACCATATATGGAGTTGCAATTTGAATCTTGTATTCAAACCAACCCCATCTAACTTGTTGCTAGATGCATTAGCCCAAAACACATTCATTTTGCCATGTCATGATCATGCATCATATTGTGCATTGCATTGATTGTGTTTCCTTCTGTGTTGCCGGTATTTGTCCCCTCTCGATAGACGTGATACCGATGATGTGATCGTTGACACTGATGAAGACTCAATGCTATCTTCAGAAGTGCCAGGCAAGTAAAAACCCCTTGTTCATTCTGATACAATCCTACTCTCTTGCTCCTGCTCTCTTTTACTGCATTAGGACAACAACGATTCATCTGTTACTTGCTGCGGTAGCTGAACCCCTTTATCCTTTGCATGACCTGTCATTCCACAGTAAATAGATGAAACCCACTAGTATGAGTAGGAGTTGTTTGAGCCCTGCTGTGCCTACTCATTCTTGCTTGTTTGTCATGTCTGCTACTGCTTAGAGTTGAGTCAGGTCTGATTCATCGGGGATGAATCAGAGGCGTGTGAACATGTCCTACTGTGTGTGAGCTAAGTGTGTGAACACGATTTGGTAAAGGTAGCGGTGAGAGGCCATGTAGGAGTACATGGTGGGTTGTCTCATTGAAGCCGTCCTTAGGAACTGAGTTCTGTGTTTGTGATCCATGATTCAGCTACTACCATACATTGGGCCCTGAAATATGACCCCGCTCGACTTCTTATTCACCCTCGTCCTCTGTCCAGGAGTTGCAAGTAGTTTTTGGTGTTTGTAGTATGCTGGAGGCCGTGGACAGCGCTGACCGTAGGGGTGGGCTGTGATGCGGTAGGCACGTGGCCGGGTATACCGGGCGCCCGTTTGGTGTCACGGAACCCTGTTCACATCGTTTGGGGCTGTGAGCGAAACTCCGGCCGGATCTCCTCATGGATGGAACCCGAATAGGCAATAAACCTGGACTAGAGACTTGACTGTTTAGGTAGGTCGTGGTCTACACCCACGTCGGCTTTCGCTTGAAGTCTGCCGAGCACATGTCGTGTGCAGACGCTAAGTGGTGGAAACATGTATGAAGAAGTACACCCCTGCAGGGTTAACATCATCTATTCGAATAGCCGTGTCCGCGGTAAAGGACTTCTGGGTTGCTTATATCAGTTCATAGACAAGTGAAAGTGGATACCCTAAAATACGCAAGATAAGCGTGAGTGCTATGGATGGCGTTCTCGTAGGGAGACGGGAGCGGATCCATAGTGGTGTATTGATATGGTGAATATGTGGACTCGTGTGCGCCACCTCAAAAGAGTTACTTGCAGTCGTAGTTCAGGATAGCCACCGAGTCAAAGCTGGCTTGCTGCAGTTAAACCCCACCATCCCCTTTGTTGATAATGATGCATATGTAGATAGTTCTGATGTAAGTCTTGCTGGGTACATTTGTACTCACGTTTGCCTATTTTATGTTTTTGCAGAGAGACTTCAGTCTCCCTAGTAGTTTTGCGTGGACTTCGACGTTTAGCTTGATACCTTAGCTACGATCTTGTGCCTCGGCAGGATTGGGTAGATAGTCAGGCTTCTCAGCCTTTTTCATTTGTAGATGTCTGTACTCAGACATGTTAAGCTTCCGCATGTGCTTTGACTTGTATGCTCTAAATGTTGGGTCATGAGACCCCTATTTGTAATATCTCGCTCCTCAGAGCCTATTGATTAAATACTTGTGTCGTAGAGTCATGTTGTGATGCCTTGTTGTATTTGCACATATCGAGCATATTGTGTGTATGATTGAAATGCTTGGTATGTGTGGGATCTGACTATCTAGTTGTTTATCCTTAGTAGCCTCTCTTACCGGGAAATGTCTCCTAGTGTTTCCATTGAGCCATGGTAGCCTGCTACTGCCTCGGAACACTTAGGCTGGCCGGCATGTGTCCTTCTTCATTCCTGTGTCTGTCCCTTCGGGGAAATGTCACGCATTGAGTACCGGAGCCCTGTTAGCCCGCTACAGCCCGGTTTACCGGAGTCCTGCTAGCCCAGTGCTACAGCCCGGACCCACTTGCTGATGACCGACACGTTCGATGCTGGGTCATGGATGCCTGTCCCTGTAAGTCTGTGCCACTTTGGGTTTACGACTAGTCATGTCAGCCCGGGCTCTTTATCATATGGATGCTAGCGACATCATCATATACGTGAGCCAAAAGGCGCAAACGGTCCCGGGCAAAGGTAAGGCGACACCCGTGGGAATACCGTGCGTGAGGCCGCAAAGTGATATGAGGTGTTACAGGCTAGATCGATGTGACATTGAGTCGGGGTCCTGACAGCTACCCCGCCTCGTGTCATATTGACCCATTTGCACCGAAACAAAGGGACCTTCAAACCACGTCGATAGTCAAGTTCCCATATGTCCTGTATATAACCATAATATGTTTCCTTTCCTGTCTTGGTTTCTGCATCAAAGCGAACACCACTATTTTGGTTGGTGCTCTTCTTATCTTGGGCGATCGTGTAAAAATGTATTACCATTTATCTCGTACCCTTTGAAAGTCATTATATTCGAAGATGGTAACTGGGACAGCAAGTACAGGTCATCTTCAATAGAGGTGTCATGCATGGTACGTGTCTGCAACCAGCTGGCGAAACTTCTGGTTTGTTCACGTGTAATCCAGTCATCAGACTGCTCCAGGTGTTTGGAGCGTAGCAAATTCTTGTGTTCATCCATATACGGAGCCACCAAGGCGGAATTCTGTAGAACTGTGTAGTGTGCTTCAGTGAGAGAATGTCCGTCCATACATATTATTTGTTCCCCTCCTAGCATGCCTTTTCCATCCAGTCTGCCCTTATGCCGCGATTCAGGAACACCAATCGGCTTAAGGTCAGAAATAAAGTCAATACAAAACTCAATGACCTCCTCATTTTCATGGCCCTTGGAGATGCTTCCTTCTGGCCTAGCACGGTTATGAACATATTTCTTTAAGACTCTCGTAAACCTCTCAAAGGGGAACATATTGTGTAGAAATACAGGACCCAAAACGTTAATCTCTTCGCATAGGTGAACTAGGACGTGCGTGATGATGTTGAAGAAGGATGGTGGGAACACCAACTCGAAACTGACAAGAAATTGCACCAAATCATTCTCTAACCTTGGTATGATTTCTGGATCGATTACCTTCTGAGAGATTGCATTGAGAAATGCACATAGCTTCACAATGGCTAATCGAACGTTTTCCGGTAGAAGCCCCCTCAATGCAACCGGAAGCAGTTGCGTCATAATCACGTGGCAGTCATGAGACTTTAGGTTCTGGAACTTTTTCTCTACCATGTTTATTATTCCCTTTATATTCGACGAGAAGCCAGACGGTACCTTAATACTAAGCAGGCATTCAAAGAAGATTTCCTTCTCTTCTTTGGTAAGAGCGTAGCTTGCATGACCCTGATGTATGCCGTCTTTTCCGTGCATATATACGTTGCTGGTCCTCCCGTGCCTCAAGTGTATCTTTTGTCTTCCCATACACGCCCAAGAAGCCAAGCAGGGTCACACAAAGATTCTTCGTCACGTGCATCACGTCGATTGCGGAGCGGACCTCTAGGTCTTTCCAATAGGGCAGGTCCCAAAATATAGATTTCTTCTTCCACATGGGTGCGCGTTCGTCAGCGTCATTCAGAACAGGTTGTCCACCAGGACCCTTTCCAAAGACCACCTTCAAATCCTTGACCACATCATGTACATCAGCACTAGTATGGTGGCGAGGCTTCGTCCGGTGATCCACCTCACTGGAGAAATGCTTGCCTTTCTTTCTTACGGGATGCCTGCTCGGAAGAAATCGACGATGTCCCAGGTACACATTCTTCTTACAGTTAGCCAAATATATCCTGTCGGTATCGTCCAAACAGTGCGTGCATGCGCGGTATCCCTTGTTTGTCTGTCCTGAAAGGTTACTGAGAGCAGGCCAATCATTGATGGTCACGAACAACAACGCCTTTAGGTCAAATTCTTCCCCCATGTGCTCATCCCACGCACATACACTTGTTCCATTCCACAGTTGTAAGAGTTCTTCAACTAATGGCCTTAGGTACACATCAATGTCGTTGCCGGGTTGCTTAGGGCCTTGGATGAGCACTGGCATCATAATGAACTTCCGCTTCATGCACAACCAAGGAGGAAGGTTATACAAACATAGAGTCACAGGCCAGGTGCTATGGTTGCTGCTCTACTCCCCAAAAGGATTAATGCCATCTGCGCTTAGACCAAACCATACGTTCCTTGCGTCATCTGCAAACTCCTCCCCGTACTTTCTTTCGATTTTTCTCCACTGCGACCCGTCAGCGGGTACTCTCAACTTTCCGTCTTTCTTACGGTCTTCTCTGTGCCATCACATCGCCTTGGCATGCTCTTTGTTTTGGAACAAACGTTTCAACCGTGGTATTATAGGAGCATACAACATCACCTTGGCAGGAATATATCTTCTTCCTAGGGCGCTCGCCCTCGACATCACCAGGGTCATCGCGGCTGATCTTATAGCGCAATGCACCGCATACCGGGCAATCGTTCAAATACTCGTACTCACGGCGGTAGAGGATGCAATCATTAGGGCATGCATGTATCTTCTGCACCTCTAACCCTAGAGGGCAGACAACCTTCTTTGCTTGGTACGTACTCTCGGGCAATTCGTTGACCTTTGGAAGCATATCCTTTATCATTACCAGCAACTTTTCAAATCCCTTGTCAGATACACCATTCTCTGCCTTCCATTGCAGCAATTCCAGTGTGGTGCCCAGCTTTTTCTTGTCACCTTCGCAATTCGGGTACAACAATTTTTTGTGATCCTCTAACATGCGCCGCAACTTCTTCTTCTCCAAATCACTTGCGTAGTTTCTCTTTGCATCGGCAATGGCCCGACCTAGATCGTCAACGGGCTCATTCGATGCCTCTTCTTCAGCTTCTTCCTGCATTGCCAGCTCAGCTTCTTCCCGCATTACCGGCTCAGCTTTTTCCCTCATTGTTGTATCATCGTATTCAGGGAACCCATGACCAGGATAGCTGTCGTCGTCCTCTTCTTCTTCATTGTCTTCCATCATAACCCCTCTTTCTCCATGCTTGGTCCAAACATTATAGTGGGGCATGAAACCGGACTCAAACAGGTGGACGTGAATGGTTCTTGACGTAGAGTAATTGTGACCATTCTTACAGCCAGCACATGGACAATGCATAAAACCATCTGCTCACTTGTTTGCCTCAGCCGCAAGCAGAAAAGTACGCACGCCATTAATAAACTCGGGAGAGCATCGGTCATCGTACATCCATTGCCGGCTCATCTTCAATACACAACACCGAAAACATCAAATTAATACAATACATAAAGTTCATACATAAAGAGCATACAACACTTCAATGCAACAAACAAATAACTCTCTAGCTAAAGAATTTAAATGCAACAACAAATGCGATCAAGATCGCAACTAAGGTAACAATTGATCCAACAGCATAATGATACCAAGCCTCACTATGAATGGCATATTTTCTAATCTTTCTAATCTTCAAGCGCATTTTCTCCATCTTAATCTTGTGATCATCGACGACATTGGCAACATGCAACTCCAATTCCATCTTCTCCCCCTCAATTCTTTTCAATTTTTTCTTCAAACCCTCGTTTTCTCTTTCAACTAAATTTAACCTCTCGATAATAGGGTCGGTTGGAATTTCGGGTTCAACTACCTCCTACATACAAATATCTATGTCAACTTGATGGGCATAATTTGTCATAAACATGAAATGCAATGAATAGTTTTAAAAGAGAATATACCACATCCGAATCATAACCCGGACGAGGGCCGATGGGGACGGATATGAAAACCATGACACTATGCATAACAAACAACGTATGGGTAAGATAATTATACGAGTAACTATATATCCAAATCACACAAACATAATTTTTTATATATAAAACTTCATGAACAAGAGGCTCACCACAAGGTGGTGCCGGCGACGGGACGTTGCGAGCGATCGACGGTGGTTACGACGGAGATTTAGAAGGTACTAAGTAAACCACACCTACATATGCAAAACTAAGTGTTATTTTTGACCTCAAATTGCATATAAATCAAATACTAGCACATATATATAATTCCTCCCAAATTACTAAACTCAAAAATCAATCACTATATAAAGCATTGCGCGAGCTAATCTAGCAATGAGAGATGAAAGGAAAGAGTTGCTAACCTTTGTGATCATTTGAATGGATGGGACCTTCAAATCTTGGGCAAAATGTGTGATGAGCTTGAGAGGAAGAGGGGAAAGAACAGAGAGGAAAGGGGAAAGGGGAAGAACAGAGCGAGCTCGGGTGGACGAAGGGTCTATGTAGGATGACCTTTAGTACTGGTTCGTGATACGACCCGGTACTAAAGGTGCTGGAGGGGCTCCGGACTGACAACATCCCGCCACCACTCACTTTAGTGCCGGTTCGTGGCACGAACCGATGCTAAAGGTTCGCCACGAACCGGTACTAATGAGAGCGGCCCGGCTAGCCGTTGGAACCGGCACTAATGTACACATTAGTGCCGGCTCAAATTCAAACCGGCACTAATGTGCTTCACGTTTGATCCTTTTTCTACTAGTGACAGTTGATGATGGTAGAAGCGTCTACATCGAGTATACACACTCTGATGAAAAGCATTTACGGCAACGTCCATGCGCACTTTCTGTGTCGTGTCCTTGTTGAAGGCGGTGGCTTGAGGTTCGTCTTTGGGGATGAGAATCCTGAGCTCCACGTCCGACCGAACTCGTCATCATTTGGGCACGTGTGGTAATTCCTTCTTGAAGGCTTTGATCAGAAGTTATGTATTTTCTCTTTGTTTTTGCCTTTGGTCATAAGATTAGTGGTAGCCTAGGGGGGTACAGCCAGAAGGCATTCAGCCTCAGGTGTGTTTGTCTCGTACCCTCGAACTTTGCATTAATAATACGGCTGAGTGCATCACTGGATGTAGAGGCCGGGACTTGATCCCCATTTTGAGGCCGGTGACTTATCAGTAACCGGCTATGTGGGCCGAAAAGGCAGTGGTTGTGGCCTTCTTGGGACCTAAGAGATGGTAGACTCCCAGGGTGGTTCGTATTGGACCCAAGAGACAATACGAACAAAACCAGGACGTACATTTAAAGGAAACTTAATTGAAACAAAAGCGAAGTGGCCGGCCGCACGTCGTAACCTGACCCAAAAATATATACAAGGGAGTCCAAACTAGCTACGAGCTGCAGGGTGCCGGCTACATTGATTCTTTCCTAGCTAAACACATGAGTACATGTTAAGCAAGCTGATGGATCGATCCGCCGGCGACTACATGGCTGGATTAATTGCTCCCTGAAAACTTGCACGTGCTTCAACTAATAGGTGCACAACCCTAGCTTCAATGAGTTAAGTTAGTCTTTTATTAATAGCTGCTTGATATTTTTTCTTTTCTGCTCTTCCTAGCTGAGCATCCATGCATCAGGTTTTCATAGCTTAACTGACTCACAATAAATAACTGTTCTATAAGGAGGAGAAAATGAGTTATTTTCGTATTCCTTCAATTCTGTTTTTTCGCCGGCATGTATTTCTATCTGACATGATATGGATTTTGCATAACTTGAAGCATGCTAGAGAAATATTTTGCAAGGATTGGGATCCTCTCAGTGCAATGCAGATTGGCATGCATGTTATCTTTCTTTGTTCATCTTCAAAGAGAATTACTTTTTTTGGTCATCTTCAAGGCCAAAATCATATTATTCATTTCATCGTGCTTTCAGGAAAACTGACACTTACTTATGCTAATTTGCATATCTTGGTATATGCAAAGGAGTAACTGAACAACTACCCGTGCAAGCTCACATTGATCAATCAAGGTTAGCTTTTCTACATTACTGATTGTTGAAAGCACCCAATTTTTATTCATCTGGGAATAATTGATGTGTATCGTAAATCAAATCATCGCTTATGTTTTAGGCCGTGTTTAGGCTTAAATCATCATTTGCTTACTGGGATGGGAGAGTGAGGTGAGGTTTTCTCCCGCTGCAACGTACAAACATATTTAGGTGGCACTTTCAGATTTTATTATACCATGATGACAGTTGTTTCTATGTACAGTGGGCACAATAATTTCTCTCTCGTTGCAACGCACAGGCATATGTGCTAGTAGTATGAAAACATATTTTAGGGTGAATCTAATTGAACTAATTTGGTGTTGTAGATGTTGGTATATTCTTCAATAGATTTGCTTAAACTTAATTATGTTGGACCATGAAAAAACTAAAACTTCAAGTATTTCGGAACGGAAGGAGTAGGAAATAATCTCATTCACCTCAGTTCGAGCTGTCTTGATCAGATTAGTATGTCGCCGTCCCGGTCCTACTAGGTATTCTCTTACATCAATACAAAAAGGTGAAAGATGAACATGTATATTATTTGTTGTTGTCAAGGCTGACCAAAGCCATTTAAAAGAGCATCAAAGGCTCGGAGGTCGGAGCTATGTCAGGTAAAACTGCAGATCTGGATCTAACATGCAATCCCCTGGCTCGCGTTGTGTTAGAGTAGAACATATACACTTTTCTCTTGCTTGTCTCGGTCTTATAGGGCGTGCTTGGTAGGCTGCACGCAACCCAACCAGGCCAGCATGCCACAAAAAAATGACGTTTGGTAGGCTAGACTGCATGTGTTTCTTGACCCGCAGAGAACTTAAAGCAGTCTCGGACCAGACTGTGCGAGAACGACCGATTCTGCCATTTTTCGCAAGGCATGCTCGTTTGAGCCACGTGTGGCTCTCGCTTGCACATGTTGGGAAGCACGAGAGACGATGAGACGTCTCATAAGTCCTCCCACTCTCTCCTGTCACCGCCCACTCCCATTCACACCACACTTCCTCTCTCTCACCGCCCCTTCGTGCTCTTAGATGGAGGACCCTCAACTACAGCGTCTCACTCCCATCATCACCGACAACAATCCCATGCAACACGGGTGGGTGACCGGCTAGGCCCGACAATGGATTGACCTCATGTTGGCTATCCGGGACCCCTCCCCCATCTACACTAGGCGGCAGTCAGCGGACATTAATTAACCCACCGACAATATTCGTGCCGGTCGGTGTGGCTGCGAAGGGAAGCTCGTCTGTTGTGGCGGCACGGGGAAGAACTACGACTACAACAACCATGCCTGGTCAAGTTTCTTTTACCCCTGTGCGAGGGTTTTCTCCCCTTGCTCCGATGAGCGTAGAGAGCATCAACGACCATGCCCTTTCCTCCATCGCTTGTGTCTGAAGGAAATATGCCCTAGAGGCAATAATAAAATTATTATTTATTTCCTTATTTCATGATAAATGTTTATTATTCATGCTAGAATGCTATTAACCGGAAACTTAGTACATGTGTGAATACATAGACAAACAGAGTGTCCCTAGTATGCCTCTACTTGACTAGCTCGTTAATCAAAGATGGTTAAGTTTCCTAGCCATAGACATGTGTTGTCATTTGATGAACGGGATCACATCATTGGAGAATGATGTGATGGACAAGACCCATTCGTTAGCTTAGCATTATGATCGTTTCAGTTTCATTACTACTGCTTTCTTCATGACTTATACATGTTCCTCTGACTATGAGATTATGCAACTCCCGAATACCGGAGGAACACCTTGTGTGCTATCAAACGTCACAACGTAATTGGGTGATTATAAAGATGCTCTACAGGTGTCTCCAATGGTGTTTGTTGAGTTGGCATAGATCGAGATTAGGATTTGTCACTCCGTCTACCGGAGAGGTATCTCTAGGCCCTCTTGGTAATGCACATCACTATAAGCCTTGCAAGTAATGTGACTAATGAGTTAGTTGCGGGATGATACATTACGAAACGAGTAAATAGACTTGCCGGTAACGAGATTGAACTAGGTATTGAGATACTGACGATCGAATCTCGGGCAAGTAACATACCAATGACAAAAGGAACAATGTATATCGTTATGCGGTTTGACCGATAAAGATCTTCGTAGAATATGTAGGAACCAATATGAGCATCCAGGTTCCGCTATTGGTTATTGACTAGAGATGAGTCTCGATCATGTCTACATAGTTCTCGAACCCGTAGGGTCCGCACGCTTAACGTTCTGTGACGATTTGTATTATGAGTTATGTGATTTGATGACCGAAGTTTGTTCGGAGTCCCGGATGAGATCGGGGACATGACGAGGAATCTCGAAATGGTCGAGACGTAAAGATCAATATATTGGAAGGCTATATTCAGACATCGGAAAGGTTCCGAGTAATTCGGGTATTTTTTGGAGTACCTGAGAGTTACGGGAATTCGTATTGGGCCTTAATGGGCCATACAGGAAATGAGAGAAAGGCCTCAAGGGTGGCCGTGCCCCTTCCCCACGGACTGGTCTGAATTGGACTAGGGAAAGGGGGCGCCCCCTTCCATCCTTCTCCTTCTCCGTTCCTTTTTTCCTATTCCATGTGAGAGATGGAATCCTACTAGGACTAGGGAGTCCTAGTAGGACTCCACACTTTGCGCACGTCCTATGAGGGCCGGCCTCCTCCTCCCTCCATCCTTTATATACGTGGCCAGGGGCACCCCATAAACACACAAGTTGATCATTTATCCCACAGCGGTGCCCCCCTCTACCATAATCCACCTCGGTTATATCATCGTAGTGCTTAGGCGAAGCCCTGCGACGACTGTCATCACACCGTCGTGCTGACGAAGCTCTCCCTAGACACTTAGCTGGATCGAGAGTTCGTGGGATGTCACCGAGCCGAACGTGTGCAGATCGCGGAGGTGCCGTACTTTCGGTACTAGGATCGGTCGATCGTGAAGACGTATGACTACATCAACCGTGCTATCATAATGCTTCCGCTTACGGTCTACGAGGGTACGCGGACAACACTCTTACCCTCTCGTTGCTATGCATCACCATGATCAAGCGTGTGCACAGGAAATTTTTTGAAATTACTACATTCCCCAACAGCGTCACGAGGAGCAATGATGCAGTGGCTAGGGCCCTATAATTTTTGGGTCATCTATGTGGGCCAGACCCCTGCTCCCGTCAGGGTTTGGTCTGTGGCCAGCGTTCCCTCCATAGTCAACCGCTCAGACTCCGGTAAGCTATTTGTTCCCTATGCTCCCATTATTAGTTAGCGTTTTGCCTCATTTTGAATCGATTGGATTTGATTGCACTTGATTGGTATCGATTCAAATCCGATCGATTCAAAGCCATGCTATGTGTGCTTAGGGTGTTCGTGCTACTGCCCTACACTCACTAGATTGTTCTTGCTATCACGATAATGTAGATTGGTATTTAGGGTGTTCTTGGTAGAATCACAATGGTAGTTAGGGTGTTCTTGATAGAATCACAATGCTAGTTAGGGTGTTCTTGCTATGATCACATTGCTGGTTAGGGTGTTGCTATAATCAGAATGGTTGTTGGTTCATGTGAGTGATGATGTTCATATGCGTGACGATGTTGTTGTGCTTGTGCTGCTACCTAACCTCGAACATGTTCACCATCAAGGTTGTTGAATACTTATCTAACTTGGATGTCAAATCCGAAAAAATGATAGGATGCCACTTGAAGTATAATGAATCGGAAGGACAAATGCAAGAAGGATGGTGCTCAATCTCAATCTTGTATCCGCAAGAACAAATCTAGCAAGTGCAAAGGTAAGAGGGGTGGCGATAATGGGGAAGCACAGGTGATTCCATGATACACCTTTCTAGGCAGCAAATGTGTGCTCAGATGCGTCCGTGTTTTCTTTGTCGTTGTACTCTTCTTAAGTTGTAGTGAGCCAATGGGGATTCCCTGGTGATGTTTTGATCAAAGTATTGGGGGTCGAAGTGGTTTTGTATCGGTTGTGTTTGTCAGTCTGCCTTTGTGGTCCTGTGGCTCCACTATTTGGGAGTTCACATGGGTGAGCAAGTTTGTGAAGGTTTTCACGCGGTTTTTTGTGAATTAACCGGGTAACTCTCGTTTGCTTAATTAATGAATGATGCAAAACTTACACCTCCATTTAAAAACACAGATTGCATTTGATTGTGACATGCACAAATTTTTATGTTAAGATTATTTTTCTTATGCATAAATTTCTCACATAGTTCAGTTTTCTACACAATATTTAGAAATTATATATCCAATTCCACAGCAATGCATGGATAATCATCTAGTTTTTTTTAAATATATGATACAAGACATACATTAATCATCAAAATATTCAACCCATAACATACACTAATTGAAATAAAGTATCACCACTACTGGATTGCTATATATGCTCACCCAAAGCTTCAGTTTTTGGTGCAAAGCCACTCATAGTCCTCCATCTAGCCTATAGTGTATCTTGCATCGGCTATGTATGGCCCAAATGTTGGTGCTCCATCCACCTCTGACTGGTGGAAATCGTGTGATCCATGAGCGGTAACCGATTAGCGTCACCCCTTGTTTGTCACAACTGATCTAGATGTGCAACACAAAGAAAATCACACATATGCAATATCTCTTGTATCCCTGTCGCGATTTCGCATCTTGCAACTATGATCATGTGACTTTGGACAACTTGTGTTCCCATTGCCTCCCAAGTCGCATCCATTAAATGTAAATAGATCATATACAACAGACATTTGTATGAAGCAGCATTTATGCGTGGTATATTGTGTACTGATGTGCTCCACCCCTACATAGTTGGAAGGAGTAATGCTACCTGACCTGTTGAGATATCAGTCATATATGGTTATGCGATTCGGATTCAAAACTCTCTCAATCTTGGTACATATATGGTGATATCACCATCAATGCAATAATTACTAAATCTAATGGTACCACATAGTAGTTGGGAACAGTTGAGCTGCTCGACAGAATGTAGGATCCTCTCCATAACAGTCTAGAAGCCTCCGAGCCTAAAAGAAGTTATTTTTTTCTTTTTCGTGGGGGAGACCTGAGCAAAAACTCGGGATTCAAATATGGTAATGATAACTCTAGTAAAGAAAAGTGCATTGAAGACTCGATCAACTGCAAAAATTCCTTAGCTCTTTTCTCATAAAAGGAGGCTGTCTAGCATGCGCGGCTCGAGTTGTGTTTCAGTCAAGTCAGTAGCTAACTGGTCCTACTAGGCATTCCCTTACATCACAACATAGAAAAGTGAAAATGGACATTTAGGGTATATGTTACGGTCAAGAAAAGGTCAACCAAGCCATTAACAACATCGAAGGCTCGGAGCTATCTCAAGTACAACACCATTTATATGATAAATATGCAATGCACCGGGCCAGGGTATGTCAAGTAGAACTCATACAAGTTCTCAAGATTGTTGATCATACAAATTACACGTGACTCCCAAGCCACAAATCATGCCATAAAGTAGACATAGCATTGTGATGTGAACAAGAAATCAAAAATTATCACACATGTTTGTATCTGGCTCCTTTGCTTTTTTTTTTGGCAAAAGACTCCTACTTATTGCTAAACATGGCTTTAAGTTGTACAATAGTCCTTACAACCTACAGTTTTGACGGCCAAAACCCTCGTAAATTTTCGCCAGCAATCCTAAGTCCTAGCTAACTCTCTCATTTTATTTCCTCCAACAAAAAGGTGAGATCCTCCAAGAAAAAGATGAGATATACCTTATCTTGCAATTATCAAGAAAACCTGCAACTACAATCAAAGACTTGAGCTCCTCACGGAAGCCGTCAAGGCTAGAGTACCGTATGTGTTCTCACCGGGAGCAAAATAGCGGGCCTGTTTTTTTTAGTGAAAGGGGTTCCGCGTGGTTCAACCTTTTAATTGATGAAACCGAAAACAGACAAATTCACAATTGGCAAGCCAGGTTTAAACGTTTCAAGGTTCTACGGCCACGCCATGATTTTTATTACAATAACACAGGGGAATGCAGTAGACAAAAGCATACACACGAAGCTCCCAGATCATGGCGAATCACCTCCACGTAGAAGCCCTTTGTGATCACGACGTTCCTCATTGGATGCATTCATCGGAATCACTATCCCAAGCATGTCTCGGAAGCTCCCCACGCTGGCGATCCAGCAAGAAGGTACTCCCTCCGTCCCATAATATACGAGCATTTTTGACACTAGTGTAGTGTAAAAAAACACTCTTATATTATGGGACGAAGGGAGTACACAACATCGGCAGCATCGATTGTGATTCGTTGCTCAACACTTTCACTGATGCACCCAGCTTGCCCGAGATGCAATGTACATTGATCCAAGTTCTCTCTTGAAAGCAAAATTCATTTTGTAAACACCACAAGTTCCACAAGGAGGTAGCACCACCCAAATTATAAACCTCTAATTTTTTCCAGCAATTCTGAGTGAGATCAGTTTAGATAATGGGCATGATTAGCTGCTAATTCTTCTTCACTGCTGGCCTGAGATCAGAAGCAAAATCATGCGAATGCTTTAGCTCTCATGGCACTTGAGGAATAATGCAATACTCCCTCTGTTCGTTATTTTGAACTAAAACCATAACAGTTATTTCCGGACAGAGGTAATACATGCAAAAGGCGACGCCTCTATAACCACTCTAGTCACATAACTACATAACACTTCCGCTTTGATACAATCCCTCTAAACACATCAACGGAGGAGATCTCTCCATACCCCTTCATAATAAAGTGTAGGATGGTCCTTTTAAAAAATACGTCGCCCACGGCGATATGCGGCCTGCATACATACCACCCATAGACGGTGTTCTCAGCTTTTTTTTCTTTCTTTTTAAACTTCAAAAAAAATGTGCAAGTGACATTAATCGAGCTCATGACCTCTTAACTCATAGAGAACTGCACTAACCAATCAAGACATCTTAACACTTCTGCATGTTAATTTTTTCTTCCTTTCTTCTTCTTTAGTTCACGGAAGCCCCCGGTTTCGCTGGGCCGGCCCATATTCGAATTAGTCTTTTTCCTATTATTTATTTTTCTTTTTTACGCTTTTTTGTTGATTTTTTATTTGTTTCGTTTTACCTTTTTTGCTTCCTTTTCTTTTGTAAAAAAATACTCGTGCTTTTAAAAACCTGTTCAAAAATTCAAAAATATTCACTTTTCCAAAAAAATCATAAAATACAAATATTTGGATTTTCAGAAAATTATACAAAATTTCAAAAACAATGTTTGTGTCTTTCAAAGTTGCTCAGAATGTCAGAACACAAACATTTTTAAAAGGAGTGAACAAATTTTTGAACACGTGCATTTTTCAATTTTAGGAAAACATTAAAAAAATTGGAACCTAATAAAAAAATAAAAATACAAAAAAATATTGAAACTATTTTTTGAATTTCCTCAAACATTTTTTGTATTTTTTGGATATTTTTTAGAAACATGGTCATTTTTTATGAACAAATTTTGAATGTGTGGCCATTATTTGAAACTCCCTATTTTGGAATTGGTGAAAGATTTTTTCATGGTCTTATATGACCAATTCAAGGTATCATGCCAAGTTGTTTGGTTGTTCGACAAATTTTACAATTTCTGCAGTTTTCTTAGTGAAAAAAAGGCCGATAAATGATCGGACATGTCGCAACATGCATACAGTGTCGGAAATTGTTCAAACATGGCATGAATGCCTACCATGGGTATGCCCACCTCGTGGCAAAAGTTGGGGTCATTTGAATGATGTCCAAAAAAACATCATGTTCAACATCGGTTGTCCAGGTAGACAAAAAGGCTCCGCTCGAGAGCCCGCTTTCTTTCCGACACACATCAAATGGCTCCAGTTTTTTGGGAGTTTCAAATAATGTTCACACTATCAAAATTTGTTTGGAATGTCAAAACTGTTCTTGTTTTGAAAAATAATTCTAGAGAAATAGAAGTAATGTTCAGTGAAACTAAAAAAATAGGTTTCAAATTTTTCATAATTTTCTAAATATTGTGAAATTCCATATTTGTTAGTGGTTTTTAGTAAATGATTGAAAAATTCAAAAAATGTTCATATTAAATATTTTGTTCTTACTTTTAAATAAATGGTCGTATTGTAGTATTCTAAGCAATTTTGGAAGACAGGAAACATTATTTTGAAATTTCGGTACCATTTTTTTAAATTGGAAAATTTTTATTTTTGAGAAAAAATTGAAAAAGGCAAAAAAATTGAACAAAAATTTCTAAAGTGCGAGCATCTTTTGAAAAAGAAACGAAAAAATGACAAAGAAACACTAGAAAGAAAAAAAATATAGTGAGAAAAAGTTCACAAACCTGGAAAAAGTTTTGTGAATTTAAGAAAAGTTCACCATTTAGAAAAATCACGAATTTAAAAACAGGGAAAAATGAAAAAAAAATAGCAGGAAAAATTAAACAGTAGAAAACCGGCCAAACAAAACCTGGGAAGAAAACAAGCCGCTGCCTTTTTTTAACGTCACGTTTGGTGCACAACAAGAATTAAAAGCGGTGGAAGTTAGTAATAAGTGTGCAGTCCTAGATGGTTAGTGTGGTCGGAACAAAAGAAAGATGTATGGTGATCGAATCTCAATACCCATACCAATTTTTTAATATTACGTTTAGTGGGAGGTTGTACCGAAGCGAGGAACCAGAAAGGACGACGAATATCAAGAAGCAAATAAATCTCCTTGCCTAAATTGCTGAGTGGAAAGTTCAGTACGTACAAAGAGAGAGCAAAAAAAGTGGCACACGGGCTGGCAAGCAATGCTAGAATTATATTCACGGGAATACTTCCCTGTTGGAGAGTGTTCCTTCTTGTGTCTACCATCTTTGTGTGTAATGACTGTACTAATACTGTTTCAATTTTTACAAGCGTTCAACTAGTTCATGATAGCTGCGATCTCAAACATTCAGATTTTAATACAGCTGGCACCTTCCAGCTCATCCTAAATAATTATAAGCAGATAAAAGGTGTTCCAGGTTTTGAGTTCAGACTTCAGAGTGGAGACAGATCAATGCCCGACAGTTCACGTCTGTTGTGTTGCGAGCGACGTGCCTTACTCCGGAGGGTTTGAGTTCAGGCTTCCACTGCTCATTTGTGTTGACACACGCATTTCTCGAGGAAATCGACATGGTGATCTAGATATGCGACATGAAGAGAATCGAGCCTATGCAAAATTGTTTTGTACCGGCACCGAGTCTCTGTGATTTGCAAGACTGAAGTTGGATTCCTGCGCATCTTGGATTCCCGCTGCCTCCCAAGCCACACCCGTGGACATGCAAGGAGTTCATACATACATATATATACGAACCACGCAATGATGTTTGGATTATCGTGTAGTACTAGTGTGCCTCCACCTCCGCATAGTCAATAGCCAGTAACACTGCTCGACTCGATTGATGACTCTGATCAACTATTCGAGGTATGAATGACATATGGCTGTTCGATTTGTATTCCAAGCTCTCTCTCCATCTAGCCATATATATATGGAGATATTACCATCAATGCGATAAATTACAAGCTAGCTAGTAGTATCGTATAGTAGTTGGAAGCAATTGAGCTGCACGATAGAATGAATGTGGCATCCTCAGCTAACGTTGCATGCATGTACCTTACTCATTCAAATGTAAACGGGGCATGGTCATGCTAAGTCCAGAAGCCTCTAAATTTAGACCTAAAACAAGCTTCTTCCTTTTATTTTCTTCTAGTGAGAGGCTTGAGCTGTTGAGCAGAAACTCAGGGAATCAAATGAGCTACAGATATCTCTAGAAAGAAAACTGAGTTGAAGACTTGAACTGTAAAATTCCAACATCGTTCTAAGCCAAGATGTGTCAACTCATGATGCTGAGAATTAAAATGCTATTTTTTTCAATTTAACTGTGCATACTATGTAACAAAAAGTTCTCCAGCCTCTTCTTCCGTTCTAGGTAAGGACACACTTTTTTTAGTTTGACCATGTATATAGAAAAATGCATTAATATCTACGATATCAGATATGTATACTATAAAAATATTTTTTATGATGAATCTAATTAAACTAATTTGGTGTTGTAGATATTTTTCAGTAGACTTGCTCAAACTTAAATATGTGGACCTAGAAAAAACCTAAAACTTCAAGTATTTTAGAACAGAGGGAGCAGAAAATAATCTTGTTCACCTCAATTCAAGCTGTCTTCTTATTATAGATTAGTACGCAGCCAGCCCGGTCCTAGTAGGTATTCCCTTACGTCATCAATACACAAAAACTTGAAAGATGAACATGTACACAGTAGTTGTTTTTGTCAAGAGAAGGGCGACCAAAGCCATTTGAAAGAGCATCCAAGCTAGGCTCAGAGGTCGGAGCTATGACAAGTACAACCGTGATTCTGGATGAACATGCAATCCACTGGCCCACACCATGTCGGAGTAGAGCACACACACTTTTCTCTGGCTTGTCTCGGTCATATAATTTCCAGGTGACTCCCAAGCCTGGCTCATGAATAAAAAAAGAGACGAAGCACTGCGGTGTGAACCTAAAAGGGGAATATTTGGCATGTTACTGTGTCATGCGACATGAAAAGAAAGTTCCCTATTGTGTTTAAAAAAAAATAGTCCCTCCGTCTCATAATGTAAAACGTTTTTTTGACATTAGACTAGTATCAAAAAACATCTTACATTATGAGACAGAGGGAGTAGTTCCTAGCACATATAGCTCCTACTTACAAAGTACTTGGCCATGTTACTACTTATCAAATAGTACCCGATGCAAGGATGGTGTAAAGGCCAATGTGACGAACTTGGGGGTTGACGATGTCTGCAAGATGTGGCCAGGATGTGAAAGGAAAACAGAACATGTCTGGTGCTGCGCGTTGGCAAAAGAAACACCAGAGTAGGCCACTGGAGAGAGACATGGAGCAAGCCTGGCACCGGGTGTGTTAAACTGAATACTGACTCGTTTATTGAGCAGACTGCGCATGGCAGCATAGGAATGGTGGCGAGGAACCAGGAAGGAGCGATCACTATCTCGGCTGGTCTGCAACTTTCCCTATATATGCGACGGGATGAATCACTGTGCAATTGCTGCTGTGGATGCGGGGCTCCTGCTCCGTGCTGGCCCTCTAATCCCTGGGGTTGACTGTGCACCCGTCGCATAGGCTTTAGAGACAACGACGACAAATCATTCAAGATGGTGCGTTGAGTATCAATAACCAAGAAATATCCTCGCCTACTTCATTGAGTGGAAAGTTTAGTACTCCCTCCTTACCAAAATATAAGATGTTTTTGCAGTTCAACTTGAACTACAAAAACATCTTATCTTTTAATACCGAGGTAGTATGTCCGAAGAGAGGGCAACAAAGCGGCACACGGGCTGGCTTGCTATGCTAGTTGGCAAGCAGTGCCAGAATCTCCACACGTACTAATTATTTGTGTTGGAAAACGTGTTCTTGAGGACCAGTCGACAGGCTGATCTAGAATGCAGCATGGAGAAAATCAAGCCTATGCGGAGTTGCTTTCTGCCACTGGTGACTCTTTCCATCTTCTCAAGGATTAGCGAGTCTTGGATTTCCGCTGCCTCCCAAGCCGCACCCGTAGAAATATGAAAGAAGTTCATATACAGTTATACACTCAGCATGCATATGAATCATGCATTCATGCATGTGTGAAGTATTACGAACTAGCGTGCTACACATCTGCCAGTCATAGCTACTCAACCAATAGAGATATCGATGGTGCAACACTGTTTTATGTAGATTCCAAGCTATCTCTTCATCTGGCCACATATATGGACACATCATCATCAATGCAATTAATTTACTCTCTACTTGTACCATATATATTGGTTGAGAGTAATTGAGTTGCACGATAGAATCATCGCCAAAAAAAATTGCAGGATAGAATGTACCGTCCTCTGCATGCATGTAACTTGGTCGTTGGGATGTAACTTGGCTTGCTCATGCTAAAGCTCGGAAGCCTCTGAATCTGAAACAAACCCTTCTTCTTGTGGAAGGCTTGATCAGACATTAGTGGGTCTAAAAAGGGCATACTGTTTTCAGTGGCGGAGCCAGAAAAACTTAATGAGAGGGGCCAACTGATGTTAAATCATGTTAGGGAGGGCCAAAGCAAAACAAATCACCATAATACACAATATCAGCAGCAGGTAATCACTTATGTATTGAAAAGATCTGCATGTTGGCCCGGGCCAGGCCATGCTGGCACCCCCTGCCTCCGCCACTGACTGTTTTGGCTATGGAGAGCATTTGCTCCTGAGATGAACAGTAATTTCAAAATAAATAGAAAACAAATATTTTTTAATGTTCATGTTGGTGTCGAAAGTGTGCTTAACAATTTTAATGTGCAATGGAACAATAGTGTTTCAGCAGCAAAAACAAGAAGGACGCGTCTATCTAGCGGCCTGCTGCCCACTAGCCCTCCGTGGTGGCCAGCCGAAAAAGGTAAGTTTTTGTCTCCATGACTCATATTAGAAAAAGCAAACATGTTTGAACATATGTGAAGAGGATAAATAATTGCAAAGCATTCATGTGAACGGAAGGGAACGCACTTAATTTGTGTTTTCAGTTTTTAAAAAACCATAACTTTCAAACCGCGCATCAAAATTAAGATCCGTTTTCACTGTTGGAACCCTCCCGACGTGCTCTTCAAAACAAGATCCCGCATGGATATGTTTCGACGAAATTTTTCTTGTGCAATTTTCTCTCCGTTTTGTGCAACTGCCTAGCCGTCGATGTGCAACTACTTGACAGGGATGTGCAACTTTTCTCCTACACCGTAGACGTGCAGTTTTCAATTATGGTACCTCCACCCCCAAACTACCTCCTTCTAGTGAGATGTGCAACTTCCTGTGTTGTCCAGGCCAACTTCATAGTAGTCGATGTGCAATTTTCCCCTGCCCGTGGATGTGCTTCACTGTTTGCTGCATCGGCCAGCGGCCTAACAGTGGATGTGCAACTTCGGATACTGCCATGGCCAATTGTCTAACAGTGATGTGCAACTTTCTCTCGTACCCCCATGGATGTGTAGTTTCCCTGCTAGCACCCGACCCAAACCACCCCTGCTAGTAAGATTTGTAACTTTAGCACTCTGTTTATATGCAACTTTTTAATACCCTCGTGAATGCCAATTTTTCATCATTCAACCGTCTCTACATGTGAGATGTGCAACTTCATATGTTGCCCTGGCCAACTACCTAGCAGACTATGTGCAATTCTGTTTGTCGCCCCCGCCAACTGAAAATACATGTCCACAAATAGGAAGGGCAATGAGTTGCACATTGACTAATAGGCATTTGGTTTGAACAATAAACTAAGTTGCACAAATCACTTGTAGGGGGGTGGGGGTAGGGTGTGCCAACAGTGAAAAATTACACATCCACGAGTACAAAGAAGGGTTGCACATCGACTATTAGGTAGTTGGTCAGGACTGTAGACTAGTTGCACATCAAAGTTGTCATGGTTGCTAGATTGCAATCTCATGGGAAGTTGAATCATGCATATCCAAAAATTGGTTTTGGAAAAGGTTGCACGATGTAGTAATAAAGTTGCACAATACATTAATAAAGTTGCACGATATAGCACCAAAGTTGGCATCGAAAAAATTTCATCGAAATATACCCATGCGGGATCTAGTTTCAAAGATCTCGTTGCAAGAGTTTCTAGCAGTGAAAACGGATCTCAATTCCGATGCGTGGTTTGAAAGATATGGCTTTTTAAAATTTGAAACTCCGAAATGAATGTGTATGAATCTGTTCTTTCTAAAATGAGGTAATCAGTGTGAACACATTTAATAATAACAACCACATGCACTAGAAGACAAAAAAATTAATACATACATGCATGCAAGACCGGCCGCCCGTTTCGTCCAGATGGTGCACACCGGGAAGAATTTAGGAAAAATAAATCTGGTGGTCTGAAAATGCCAAAAAAATGGCATTCAGCTTTTTTTTTGCACAGACTGAAATGTTTGGGCTTTTCACATAAACATGAGCAGATAGTATTTGTACGTGAACATGTCTAGAAAGATCATATGTTTTACATCTGTAGTAATATTTTTGGCGTGCAGAAGCAAATGCTCTGCAGAATTGTATTGGAACCCGTATGTCAAAGGCATCTCTATAGAAAGAAAAATGAGTTGGATATGTTGTCAACTGCAATATTCCATTGTAGTCATTTTTTAGGGGTCTACTAGGAAAAATGCCCGTGCGTTGCAACGGGAAAAAAAATTATATAGAAATTACCAAAGGCCTTGCTAGCAACGGCTAGAATTCACCTAGAATGTCACGGGCGATTTCCGACGCCCATTCTATCCTATCTGAATCATCTGAGCTCGACCCGCCACATGGTTCACACAACAAATAATTGATACAACAAAGAGTGGCAGCAAAGAATATCAGAAAAGCATATCATAATAGCAGCAGAAATCACAATTCTTATTCTATCACTTTTCTACAAAAAGGCGAAGCTCATCCCAGTCAAGAGAGTATGATATAGTGGTATTCGCCCTGCTCTTACACATCCCGAAATCAACCATAGAACATCAGCCCCGAGCACTCATACGTCTTCACAAATTATTAAGATTTCTTTGAGCTCTGATAAACAATGAAAATACTGCAGAACTGTGTTTACATAATACTAGCAAATATGCCCGTGCGTTGCAACGGGAGAAAAAAAAAATTCACGCCTCATACACACACTTGAGGACATCAGCAAATCCCTTGAAATCTTTCATGATGCCACGCAACAAGCAACATGATAACTTTTCTAAAAAAACAAGCAACATGATAAGTGGTGACATAAAGGTGTGATGATTTTTTGAAGTGTACTGAAGGTGTTTAGAATTCATTATACAACACAAATATCTACCTAGTTGCCAATATATGTTTACGCATTTGTTGTTGTTTCTCGGTGACGCGAAAAAATATTGCATTAGAATGAAAATAGCAAATTACATTTTAGTATTTAATGATAACATGTGCATAAGTGTTTTCATATACTCCCTTCGTCCAAAATAACTTGTCCCAAGTTTGTTCCTCAAATGGATGTATCTAGTACCAAGTTAGTGCTAGGTATATCTCTTTGAGGGACAAGTTTTTCCGGACGGAGCGAATATACCTAGCGCATATATATGCGACGCGACGCGAATGTGAGTGTGTGTGTGTGTGTGTGTGTGTGTGTGTGTGTGTGTGTGTGTTTGCAATCATAATTCAGTTCAAGACTTAATTTGGTTGCAAACATATAGGATAGCTCCACCAAAAATAACCAATCTATAAGAACATATGTAATTGGCATTTCTAAAATATCTCATCATACAAAGAAGGTGTTATTTAAGTTTACACCCTGAACATAATTTTAAAAATTAATGATAGTAGCATATTTGGAATCTACGCATTTTTCTGATGAATTTTCATATATGGCATGTCAGATTTGAAGTTAGGGTTTCAAAGATATGAAAATTTCAAAAAGTAATTGATTTTTTAAATAAAAAGGGTGGGTGTGGGAATCAAACCCACTAGTGCGGTAGGTCAAGGAACCAACCAGTGCACTGCTCAGATGGTCGTTGTACATTAGGGGATCTTCTCTTATTGAGCTATGGGCGAGCGCGGAAAAAAAAGAAACCAAACGTTTTTCTCACTTACCGGTGGCATAGGTGGGTAATTATTTGCAACTTTAGGGGCAGTTTTAATGACGGACGGGCAGAAGCGGTAGCCGCTTTATTAGTAGGTAAAGATGTGTTGCCATTATTTATAATACCGGCATAGCTATCACTTATTTCTGCTTGCCCTCGGAAACCTAAACCTTTTGTGGGTCTTCTGATATGACATCACCAATGTCTTTGCATGCAACAGTAAGATTAGTAAAATCTTTCCAATGTGTTCATCATCTTGCTCAATGATATTTGCTTCGAAATCATCATTCTGCCCTTCATGCTCAGAAGAAGAGTGTTGCACATTTTCTATGCTGGTCATAAAGTTTTCCACTTCATTAGGAATTAGGTAATTAAGGCTAACACTGTCCAACAGTTCATCCATCTTGCCATCCGCTGGTGTCTCCTCTCCCTTCTTTGACATGTTAAACTGTAAAAGTATGATAAAATCTAACGCTTTATTCTCTCCGAGCCACTTGTTAAAAGGATATCCTGCTTATCAGTGGAGGGGCCCTACCAATTGGGATGTACTGGTATATCTTATATGTAAACATTGGAAAGAATGGCTTCTTCTTCTTTGAATGATTGTAATGTTTTTATAAGAAACGATGAATCCTTTTATGTGCTCTCAAGACCAACACTTCCAACAATGTTTCCAGTAACTTCATATTCTGAATCCTCCTGTAACAAAAAGGAAATTCAGTGTAAAAAGGAATACAAGTGTTTGTGTAGACAAATACTCCCTCCATCCCGAATTACTTGTCACAGAAATGAATGTATCTAGAACTAAAAATATGTCTAGATACATCCATTTCTACGACAAATAATTCCGGGCAGAGGGAGTATGTGCAAGGCAATAGATTCTAGTGATATAGATCATTTTATCTAGCTTTTATAGAAGCGATGAAAGTGAAATAAGATACTGATATACCACTGCCATCTAGAACTTTTGAACTCTACTATCATTATAATAAGAAAGCAACAGGGCCACACCAGTCGAAGGAAGTTTGCGAGCACCTTCGATATATATATGGCACCTTGGTCGTTGCAGCATTCTCTTGTATTTTGATATCCTTACCAATGCTTCTTGTTATAAACCCAACAACATATCCAGTAGAACCATCTGTCACAGTCACAACACACATCCATCTTTTCTTGAAAGCAAACATACCAAGAAATATCTGCACTCTGGTAGCATACAACTTCACCTCCTCGCATCAGCAAAGCATTAACGCTCTGAACTCATGTTGAAACATCACAACCGAAACTGAAGAATAATTGACTGCCAGATCTGTCTGTCTTGTCACTTCTGGCCCATTCAGGTTTAGGAGAGCATAGTTCTGTTGATAGAACACAACACAATTACCATCACATATCTTTTTATTTCAAAACAAAATGTAATTTATATTAAGTTATCACAAAGTCGGAAAATAGAGAAGAGTAATAGTTAAGCAAACAATCTAAATACATGAGGGATTCCTCTATACACATACCCAGAAAGTACCATGTAGGTATATAATCTATCTACGCACATCCATCAATCGCCACATTACAAATTATGGTAACCAGTGACGAGCCGAAGCTATGTAGTTCCATAGTGACCATCTTGTGGTATTAAGATGTTTAGGTGCAGCTGCATAATTTGTTATTGTTTGGCCTAGATCCTCTTGGTGCATGTTTTAATAAACACAAATTCTAATCAAATCTAGCAGAATATTTGGATAGAGTGGAGAACCTTTTGAGCTCAAGATGCTACCCAACTCATACAGAATTAACCCAATTGATCAGTCAAAACGAAAAGTACAATCATCCGAGCATGAGGTATAGAGTAGAGCACCACGAAATCCTAGGTTACCTCTTCCAGCCGTCGTATACGAGCCCCTTTCCATCCTCCTACGCACTCTTCTTCGGCACCCCAAGGCCGCTGCCGCTTTGGTCACCTCCCTCACCTCTCTGGCTCCCCTTATAACCTAAGCGGACGACGACGACAACAACAACAACAACAACAAAGCCTTTAGTCCCAAACAAGTTGGGGTAGGCTAGAGGTGAAACCCATAAGATCTCGCAACCAACTCATGGCTCTGGCACATGGATAGCAAGCTTCCACGCACCCCTGTCCATAGCTAGCTCTTTGGTGATACTCCAATCCTTCAGGTCTCTCTTAACGGACTCCTCCCATGTCAAATTCGGTCTACCCCGCCCTCTCTTGACATTTTCCGCACGCTTTAGCCGTCCACTATGCACCGGAGCTTCTGGAGGCCTGCGCTGAATATGCCCAAACCATCTCAGACGATGTTGGACAAGCTTCTCTTCAATTGGTGCTACCCCAACTCTATCTCGTATATCATCATTCCGGATTCGATCCTTCCTCGTGTGGCCACACATCCATCTCAACATACGCATCTCCGCCACACCTAACTGTTGAACATGTCGCCTTTTAGTCGGCCAACACTCAGCGCCATACAACATTGCGGGTCGGACCGCCGTCCTGTAAAACTTACCTTTTAGCTTTTGTGGCACTCTCTTGTCACAGAGAATGCCAGAAGCTTGGCGTCACTTCATCGAATCTATTCAACCTATTGTAGACTCACTATAAAAGTATAAACGAACATATGCCTTGACTGGAAATTGCAACTATAATTATTAAAATAAATTTTCACATACATAAACTAATCAGACCATTAGGCGGTTGATTTTGAGTGAACAGAACACCCTCCTTAAGCGATTAACAGTTTCTCATGATATCTATGGTATAATAGAATAAACAAACCAAAGAAAGCTATATATGATTACTAAAAATTGTTGTTTGCTATCAAGAAAAGTGATGGTGTTGCAGCAAGATGATCTAAATGTAAATCAAATGGAGCTGAATTCTGAACCTGCTTCTCGCGCCTAGCTCGTGTAAAAGTGGAATATGAGTAGCACATTTGTATGCACAACCGCATTGCAGTAGCTAAAGGGGCTTGTCCCCCTCTCCCTCATGTCATTAGCTATCAATAATCATTACCTAGTTAGCCATTTGTAGAACAAGGTAAACACAGAGAAAACGAGATGGATTAATTCCTCATAGATGAGATGTATCTCTCAGCATTACTCAAAAAAGGATACCTGATAGATGAGATGTATACTCTTAGAATTACTCAAAATCACCAAGTTCACTTTCACATACCTCAAGATCAGGTAGAACATTATATCTCTAATTATCCTCTACTCAAAAAGCATTTCAATTACTTGCAAAACCTACCATCACCAAGACATCAACACTTGTAGCAATAGACATCGTATATTACAATATATATCATCGGCTCATCTCATGTTGCCTAAATCTACATGGACCAATCAAATAATTGTAGCCATATGAAAGAAAAAACTGAAACCGTTCAAAGAAAGGCAAAGAATCTTCAGGCTCTGTAGCAACAATGGGATTGCTCTTATTTTCGACAAACTCTTTTTGTGTAGAAGCAGTCAATCATGTCTAAAAAAATCTGGAAACAGCTAGCAGGCTAACAAATATGGCATTATTACTGCACATAACTGAATGCAAATTACAGTAAGGGGCATAACCTGTGAAGATGGCCATCTGTCCTTGTTGCTGCAACTCAACGAACATGTGAAAGGCACACCTGCAGTAGGAAGATTCAGCAGACACATGCACCAAGTCAGGAGTCGTGTATGAGTAAATCAGAGAAAGGAGAAAAGATGAAATCCAGAACATAAGCGGGAAGAGAAATTAGATCCTTTTTACATCAAATCAAGGCAAAAAACATGTTGAAACATACCGTTGGGTGTCTAAGGATTTATGTTTTCCAGACCAAAGAAGAAAATGATCTAGTTTTAAAGAGGAGAGTGATTACCCTACCTCCAATCATCAGGGGCGTGCATATCTGAGTAGGGGGTCGATCCGGAGAAACCAGCGTGCACCAAGCTGCGCCGCCTCAACAGGAGTTCCTCTCCCTTCCCTCCGGCCGGTCACTGGAGCCGCCGCCGCCGGCGACCGCCTCCCTCACCTTGTGCCCCTTCTCCTCCTTTCTTCCTCTCTCCCTCATGCCCTGGTCTCTTTGCATTAGCAGGACACCATCGCCACCGGAGCAAGACGCCGCACCCGCCGCCAGATCCATCGACGCCGCCCCCGGGTGGCCGGCGAAGCACCAGATCGAGCGCCTGGCGGTTGGGATCGGGAGGCGAGGGAGAGGAGAGCCCGTTCTCGTGTGTGTTTTCTGGCGTGCTTTTTTTCAATTTAGAAAGGACCGTGGGTTGAATACGGTAAACTATAAGGATTTATTTGTAAAATGTTTGAACGAAACGTTTTCTCACTTAAGAAAGGACTGCGGGTTGAATACTACAAAACAGAGGGGCTTTTTGCCAAAGCGTCGACGACGTACGACCAGAAGCAGTAATTGCTTTATTAGTAGGGAAAGATTTCATTGTAGTCCGTGTCGGACTTTTGGTACTATCGCGCGCGCTCTCTCTCTCCTCCCATGTTGTCCCTGCATGGCGACAGGGAGGAAAACCTAGTCCTCGTCTCAACAAGGCTAAGGCCAGGGGCGGACGCATGTTGTGGCGAGTGGGGGCCCAGGACCCCACTCGATTCATCATCCTCTTCGTACTATGTCCCGATGCTAGCGAGCAGGCCCCCAGTCGGGCTATAGCAGGTGCCCCCACTCCCTTCCAGTTCGGCCTTTCTGTAAAGCCCAATACAAAAAGCTAATCAAGGAAAAACTTCAAGGTAGAAGGCGTGCGTGTACCCTGCTGCAGCCTACCGCTTCACTCTAGGAGCTCACAATTAATAGCGAGAAAAACGAAGAGGCAAGCCCTCGGCCGCCGCTTGGTTGGACCATTGGTGGATCGCGGCTTGGCGGGTGCCAGTCCTGTGCCATCCGGTCGCTGGCCACCGGCCGCCCGCCGCCAGCAGCAGCGGCACCACCGTCGACGAGTGTACAGCAGCAACGGATGAACGGAACATCCTCAGCAACTCATCTCTGATCAGGTCTGTACCATCTCCTCATCTCCTTATCCCAAACTACTAAACTCCCCTTAGCTCTTTATTTTGCTTGCTGTTGCCTGACTACACTCTGGTCCTTATTCTTCAGTTGATTCCATGGTTTATCTCATATCAAATCAAATGAAAACTTGCAGTTCGTACTAGTACAGTAGTACTACTCTATGTCTCTATCAGACATGTAGCCATGTACAGTTGGTTCTACCAAAAAATTATAGGATTAGTGTGACACACTACTTGTACTTGGAAAATTTCTATGGAATTCAATCTGGCATGCCATTCTACTACTAGTACTTTTGCTGGCCTGCTAGTCTGCTCCACTAGAATGTTTTGTATCTAAACTTTTACAATTTGTGCTTCCATTATTTTATAGGGAAGAGAAGGGAAGATAATGGAGAAATATTTGATAAAGAAATCAGCAAATGCCAACACCACCACCCAGCCCCAGGGGGCTATCACCAGCAACAATTCAAGTGGTAGTAGTAATGCATCAAGACCTGCAGCAAAACATAATTCTGCTGTGCCTGAACTAGTTGATTTGAATAAGCTCCCTCGCGATCCAGCTAAAAGGAAGCGAATGGCAGATTATCACCCCAACCAACGTGATGAGATAAGAAGGAAGTATTTGATTTGGGGACCTAATCAGCCCCGCAAGTTGGAATTTCCATACAGGGAGATTGGGAAGAAGAAAAAGAAGAGGAGATTCAATCCGGATTGGTATGATGATTATGCTTATTGGCTAGAGTACAGCGAGAAGGAGCACAAAGCCTATTGCTTATGCTGCTATTTGTTTAGGGACAACATTAAAGACAACCACCATGGGCATGATGCATTTGTAGTAGAAGGTTTCAACTGTTGGAACAAGACAGAGAGATTTGTAACTCACGTCGGTGATCGTAACATCTTTCACAACAGAGCACTCAAGGATTGCGAGGATCTATTAAAGCAAGATCAATCAATCCCTGCAGCCTGGAATAGACAAAGCCAAATTGAAAAGAATGAGCATCTCATCAGGTTAAATGCCGCAATTGATGTTTGTCGATACTTGTTGCATCAGGGACAACCTTTCCGTGGCCATGATGAATCTAAAGATTCTGAAAATAAAGGAAATTACCTTGAGTTGATGGACTACACTATTAAGAAAAATGATGCTGTTGCTAAGGCATTCAAGAATGCTCCAAATAATAATCAAATGTTGTCTCCCAAAATTCAGAGAGATATTACCGAGTGCTTTGCAAAAGAAGTACTAGGCCATGTGATGAAAGAAATTGGTAATGGTGTGTTTAGCTTATTAGTTGATGAGTGTAGGGATGTTTCCGACAAAGAACAAATGGCGGTTGTTCTCCGATATCTTGATAAGTGTGGACTGGTCCAAGAGAAGTTTGTTGGTGTTGTTCATGTGGAGGAGACAACAGCTTCTTATCTCAAGTCTTGCATAGATTTATTATTTTCACAACTTGGGCTGAATCTTGAACAAGTTAGAGGCCAAGGTTACAATGGAGCAAGTAATATGTCTGGTGAGTTTAATGGTTTGCAAGCTAAAATTATGAATGAAAACAAATCAGCATATTATGTACATTGTTTTGCTCATAAACTCAACTTGGTTGTTGTGGCTATTGCAAAGAAGATATTCGAGGTCGGAGATTTCTTTGATATGGTTTCAGTTTTGCTGAATGTCGTGGGCGCGTCTTGCAAGAGAAAAGACCAACTTCGTGAGCATCACCAAGAAGAAGTGAGAAAAGCAATAGGATGTGGAGAGATTTCTACGGGGACTGGACTGAATCAAGAATTATCTCTTCAAAGACCAGGTGACACTCGATGGAACTCCCATTATAAAACACTGTTGGGTTTGTCCAAGATGTTCTCATCTGTGGTCAAAGTACTAGAATATGTCGAGAAAGATGGCACAGATACCGGAAAGAGGCGGCAAGCTAGAGGTCTTCTAAAATATTTCCAGACCTTTGATTCTGCATTTTTCTTACACATGATGATGATGATATTAGCTTTAACAAATGGGCTGTCAAAAACCTTACAGAGAAAGAATAAAGACATTGTAAATGCTATTTCAGATGTGGAATCAACAAAACGAGAGTTAGAAAAACTCAGAACCAATGAGGGGTGGGATTCCCTTATGAAGAAGGTATGTTGTTTTTGTGAGAAGCATGACATTCCAGTGCTTGACATGGAAGATGCCTATGTTAACCCAAAGAAGCCACGACAAAAGACTGGCATTAGCAATGAACATTATTATCGTGTTGACTGTTTCTTTGTTGTGCTCGATCTGTTAGGAGAAGAGTTTAATGACAGATTTAATGAGGTAAATTCTGAGTTGCTTCTATGCATGTCTGCTTTGAGCCCAAGTGATTTATTTTGTCATTTTGACAAGGAGAAGTTACTGAAATTAGCCAAGTTTTATCCTGATGACTTCAATCACAAAGATATGGTGACTCTTGAGCATGAACTTGGACTCTATATAGATAATATACTCCATGATACAAGGTTTTCTAGCTTGGACAGAATAAGTGACTTGGCTAAACTGATGGTGGATACTAGGAAGAATCTCTCATATCCTTTGGTATATCGGCTTTTGAAGCTAGCTCTAACTCTGCCTGTTGCCACTGCCACTGTCGAGAGATGTTTTTCAGCGATGAAGATTGTGAAGAATGCTTTGCGTAACAAAATTGGTGATGATTATTTGAGCCATAGCCTAATTTGCTTCGTGGAGAAGGAGCTGCTGGACACAATTACCAATGAAGTGATTGTTGATCGTTTCCATAAGATGAAAGATCGTCGTGGGAGAAATGAAACGTAATGGTCTAATACCTTCCACCCTTTTTATATTTACCATCTCCATAGTATTCAAATGCATTGTCCTAATCTGTGTTTTCTCTTCACAGGTAATGCCATTTGTCTTGGAGACAAATATTACCTTTTGCCACCTATGAAATCATTGGGATATAAAGCCTTCTTGTAAGATTTCTTCAGTTTAGTGCCAAACCTATCATGTTACTACTAGATGATGTATCACTTGTTGGCATTTATGTCAGACAAATATTATCTTTTGCTACATATAAAAACTGGGATATAAAGTGTAAGGTTTGTTTATTTTAATGGTAAATTTGTGATGTTATTAGTGGATGAAGTATCTTCTGTTTTGAACGTGGATGAAGTATCTTATTGTTATAGGAAAAATGCTAGATTTTTTTATGCATGAAAAGTGCTATACGTTTATACGATTGTGTAAACATATTCATGAGTTTTACATAGACGAGCGCCCCCAGTCAGTTTTTATCCTAGGTCCGCCTAGGTCCGCCCCTGGCTGAGGCGACCAGGGTGTAGGAAGCAGCGCTGGGTGACGGGCGCCGCGGCGCTCTTCTCCACGGGAGATACCTCTGGGCGCTTCTCTGTTAAGTCGTCATACACTAAGTTCTCTCGTGGACGGCAGGATTCTCGGTTTAAGGCCATCTGGTGCTCCCGTATCCCGCTCAAAATTAGCATTTTCCTCTGGCAAGCGATTCGTCGTAAACTTCCGGCGTCCGACCAAATCATCAAGCGAAACGGTAACGTGAACACAGCTTGCGCTCTTTGTGGAGAGACAGAAGATACTAAGCAAGTCATTTTCACTTGTGTTCTCGCCAAGTTTGGTTGGAGTTGTGTCCGAGAATGGTTCAATCGCAACTGAAACCCCACAAACTGGGATGAACTTTTATAGATTGCGTCTGCGCTGGCTGGACAAGTTGCTCGGGTCTTCTGGATTGCTTTTGCTGCCTTTTCTTGGTGTTTTTCGACCACCAGGAATAAGTTTACAATTGAGCATGTTTTCCATAACCGCTTGGCTGATTGTCTTTTCAAATTGGCTGCTCTCTTACAGCAATGGAAGCTGCTACCTAAGCAGGCAGACACCAACGAACTCATCGATCGACATCATTGCCAAGATCTGTGCATCTGCTACCTCCCTGAGCCCTGTTATCCGGTCGAGCCAACCGCCTGGAGGTTGATGCGGTTGGATCTTCTAGAGTTTGTATCATTTTGGGGCCTGCGTGCATGTTTGCCTTGTGTGGGCGGTTTTGTTTTCGTAACCATGTTGGTTCTTGGTGACTTGGCTGGTTGGCTTTATTTATAATGTCGGACACCCTACCTTTTCTCTAAAAAAAAGACACCCTTCGGTCCAAAAAAGGCATACTGTTTTGGCTATGGAGAGCATTTGCTCCTGAGATGAATAGTAAATTTAAAATAAATAGCAAAAATGATTTTTTTTAATGTTCATGTTGCTATCCAAAGTGTGCTTAACAACTTTAATGTGCGACGGAACAATAGTGTTTCAGCAGTAAAAAACATTAATCTGGTGGTCTGGAAATGCCACAAAAATAGCATTCAGCTTGTATCTTTTTGCACAGATTGAAATGTTTGGGCTTTCCACATAAACATGCGCAGATAACATTTGTATGTGAACATGTCTAGAAAGATCATATGTTTTATACTTGCAATAACATTTTTGGCGCGCAGAAGAAATGCTCCCTAGAATTGTATTGGAACCCGTATGTCAAAGCTCTCTACAGAAAGAAAAATGAGTTGGATATGTGATCAACTGCAATATTCCATCGTAATCTTTTTTAGGGTTTATTCCATTGTAGTCGGTGTCGGACTTCTGGTACTATGCGTCGGGGCAGGTCACGCTGATATTGCTGATGTGGCTCCGGGGCGCCGGCTCCTTGCTGGCCCTCTTGTTTCAGTTTTACAAAGCTGTCCTTTCTCTCGGAGAAAACAAATCTACGGACCATGTTTCTCGAGGACCAATCGACATGGTGATTTGGATTCGCAACTCTAAGAAAATCGAGCCTATGCGAAGTTTCTTCCTGCAGGTGGTGACTCTTCGCGTTTTGCAAGCATGATCATTTGGTTCCGCGGGTCCTAGATTTCGGCTGCCTCCCAAGCCACACCATTATGAACATGAAATAGTTCATATACATGAATCATACATTCATGCATATTTGTGATGTATCACGAACTAGTGTGCTCCACATCTGCCTAGTTGTAGCTCGTAGCACTACTCGACCTGATTGATGAATACAACTAACCAATAGAGATATCGATGATGCAGGACTGTCTGATTTGGATTCCAAGCTATCTCTCCATCTGGCCACATATATGGACGTATCACCATCAATGCAATTCATTAACTAGTTAGTTGTACCAATGTACCATATATAGTAGTTGAGAGCAATTGAGCTGCACGGTAGAATGTACCGTCCTCTGCATGCATGTAACTTGGTCACTGGAATAAACATGACATGGTCATCATGCCAAAGCCCTTATTTCTTGTGGGGGGCTTGATCAGACACTCATGGGTGTAACGGGTGCATTATTTTGGCTCTCGGGTGCATTTGCTTCTTAGATGAACAGTAAATTTGAAACAAATAAGAGAATAATGATTTTTTTACATGTTCATGTTGGTGTCCAAGCCATTTAAAGAGCATCGAAGGCTCAATGCATGTTCACCCAATCGAGTAGAACTCATGCACGATTTCTCTCGCATGTCGGTCTTATAAATTTCCTGTGACTCCCAAGCTCGAGCTCATGGCCATAAAATAGATAGAGCATTGTGCTGTGAACAAGAAAAAGTTAGCGCGAGAGTTTGTATCGTGTGACCTGAAAAGAAAGTCCTCTAGTTTATGGCTCCTAGCCTCGTCTTGCCTTCTTTTTTTTGGCAAAAAGCTCCTACGCATTGCTGAACATGGCTTTAAGTCGTCCGGCGGTTCTTATAACCTACAGTTTTGAAGCCAAAAAGCTTAAAGTTTCCACGCCAACAACTATTTTCCTAACTCTCTCATTTTATTTACTTCAAGAAAAAGATGAGGTATATCATATCTTGCAATTATCAAGAACCAGCAACTACAATAAAAGATGTCAAGAAGATAACTGTCTAGAGC
Organism: Triticum aestivum; assembly: GCF_018294505.1. Classification (NCBI taxonomy): domain Eukaryota; kingdom Viridiplantae; phylum Streptophyta; class Magnoliopsida; order Poales; family Poaceae; genus Triticum; species Triticum aestivum. Next base: position 61,157,890 of record NC_057809.1, on the reverse strand, counting down.
GCTCAGAGTAGGTATACACTCGCTACCGAGTGCCCCAAACACTCGTTGAAACCAAGGTTTTGGATCCCAGATGAAAAAAAAATCTTGTGGGGCACCAAATTTTCGGTAACCTCCGTAACCAATAAAGAGAAATACCAAGTATTTAACAAACATATTTTTTGAATGAATTTTGTATCTAGATAAAATTAATCCAAAATTCAGTTAAATTTTATTTAAATTCAAAAATTCAGGATTTTCTGCTCAGTACGGTGATTTCTCGTAGGGCACCGAGATCTGCGGTTACTGCCCGGTAACCGAATTGTTAGTGCGGTAACCAAAACCCTGGTTGAAACTAGTGAAACACGGAGGACACACTTTCCCACGGTTGACACTCGGGACGAAACATTCGACCCGAGCATATAGGTACCTTGAGCTATATATGGCGCATCGGTGGAGCTGAGCACCATGAGAACAATATTTGCAAGATATTTGCACAAACATAATTCCCACGTTTAAATATATAATTAATTTATTTCACTTTGAAGGTAAATAGTTTATAATTAAAGATCTTTTCATCCAGCCAACATGAGACAACAATCTTGCTTCCCAATATTATTTGAAGATGGTATACATATACTTTCAAGAGATTGTCAGTTTATACGTTTTTTTCTGTAGTAATGACTATCCTTGCTCGGGCCAGAGGAGATCAAAGAATGAGGCCCGGATGGAAGGCAACGATGAGCTAGTTTCAGTTGTCCAGTTTGACTTTGATGCCATGCATCGCTCAGAACAGAGAAGTGTTTATCTGAAACTTGTGTCTTGCAATTCTTAGATCGAGCTAGTTGTAAGCAAGATAAGTCATGCAACATTAGCCAGAACTAGATAATATACTAAGAAGATATTCTCTATCTAGAAATGAAGGTAAAATTAGTTGCCAAACAGGAAACAGCAGAAATACAGCACTCCGTTCGGCATTACCCTCAAATTCATTTTATCTGTATCTTTGTTCTGGTGATTGGGGCAGTACTGGGAGTACTTTCAAGTACTTACCCCTCCGAAAGTACTCCCAAGAACCAAGGAATCTCCTCGCCTACTTCGCTGAGTGGAAAATTGAGTACAGTACGTCCTAAAAGAGAGCAACAAAGTGGCACGCGGGCTGGCGAGCTATGCTAGAATTCATGAGAATGTCTCTCTGTTGGGGAACGTTCCTTCTTTTTTTGAGGGAAGAGAATGTTCCTTCTTGTATCTGCCCTCTTGTGTGTATTGACTAACAATTCTGTTTCAGTTTTATAAAGCTCTCAAAAATCTACGGACCATGTTTCTCAAAGACGAATTGACATGGTGATGTCGATATGCAACACGGAGAAAATCAAGCCTATTTGAAGTTCATTTCTGCTGCTAGTGACTCTTTACGCGAATCCTGGACTTCCTCTGCCTCCAAGCCGCACCCGTATGAACATGAAAGAAGCTCATATACACTCAACATGTATATGAATCATGCATTCATCCATGTGTGAAGTATCACAAACTAGTGTGCTCCACATCTGCCCAGCCATAGCTAGTAGCATTACTCAACTTGATTGATGAACACTCCAGCAGAGATATCAATGATGCATGACTGTCGGATTTGATTCCAAACTAGGTCTCCATCTGGCCGCATATATGGACATATGAATGCAATTAATTAGCTCACTAGGTGTACCATATACAGTGGTTGAGAGCAATTGAGCTGCACGATTTGGATGCATGCATGTAACTTAGGTCCGCGGGTTGATGGATGTTCAACTTACTGAGCAGCCAGATGCCATCCACTGGAAATTATCTTGAAACAGTAGTTTCACGGTGAAGTCTATGTAGCTACTAATATGGACCCATAGGTTTGTGATAAACTACTCACGTATCATCAGAAGGGCAATAAGGTTGACGTAGAGCCCTTCCGTGATTGATTCCCCCTCCGACGGAGTACCGGAAAAGGTCCGCAGATGAGATCTCTCGAGAACAGAGCCTTGCGGCGGCAGAAAAAATATTTGGTGGACTCCTCTACTGCTTTCCTGATTTTAGAGAACTTATAGAGGCAGAGTTAGGTCAAACGGAGCCACATGGGCCCCACGAGGTACTAGGGCGTGCCCTACCCACCTGGGCGCGCCCTGGTGCCTCGTGGGCCACTGCTCCATCTTTCCGTCCCCTCCCGAAGCTTACAGGGTCTCTTATGTTCAGAAAAAAATCATCAAAAAGTTTCGTGGCATTTGGACTTCGTTTGGTACTTATATTCTGGAAAACCAAAAACAGGCAAAAAAAACAGCAACTGACACTAGGCACTAAGTTAATAGGCCAGTCAACAACATGAGGTGAGGTGCTAGCGACCCAGCGATTTTGGTGGTGCTACAACCGACACCAAAATATGCTACCACGAGTGGTCCAAAGTACTACAAACTGCGAGATTTTTGCTACAATGATGACCGCAATGACCGCGTGATGGATGCTACAACTGTTCCGCTAGAATGTTGGAACTGTGTCTGGTATATGTTGGAACCATAGTGACCATGAATCGTCGACGATGGACCCTGGGATGATGGTGACAATGGCAAGCCTCGACGGCGAGGCGGCGGGATGAGGCATGCAGGAGACCCATGCTGGGGCGGCGAGCGTCTACGCTGGAAACGGGGGTGAAGCACATGCTGTAATGGCACGCCTCGTGCTGAAAAACGACAACGACGCTCGAGCCGCGAGGATCTCGTCTGCTCTGCGTGTGGCTGACGGGGATTGAAGGAGATCTTTTCAGAGACGAAGAAGACGCGCGCAACGTCCTACCTAGCGGATCGGGCAGCCTACGATGCATGGATCGGACCGCAGCACGACGACTGGCCGAAACTTTGGGCCAGTACACGAGCGCCTGGTCTCTGCCCTTAACAATTAGGGAGAATAGCGAATTAAAAGAATTTAATAAAAGCTCCTTGAGAAATTGATGCGGAGCATCCTATGGTCATCCCCATGGACCTACCATCGTCTCTCCAAGTGCCAAGAGGACCGATTACACGAGCACGAGCTAGAGCTCTCGAGAACGAGGTGACATCTCTCCTTAGTGATATTCCATATGACCCTCTTGAGACATGGCTACTACCTAAGTCCGGAATGTTATGCATGATTATGTACCAAGAGGACTCTCTCGAAGATGCGCATGAAGACGGACAAGTCTCCAAGTTTACGGATGAAGAGAACCAACGTAAGGAGTCAAGAACAGCTCCCAGGACCCAGACATCCAGCCCCTGGAGGTGTCGCTTGCAACAGCGAGCCAGCGGCCAAGTCTACAGGGCCCGGACATCCGGCGGCCACCCCGGACATCCGGCATCCAGCCCGGACATCCGGAGAAGCCCATCCAGAGAGCAGAAGGACAAGCCCGTCTGCCCGGACATCCGGCCAAGGGTACAGACATACGGCTCTTCCCGAGCCGCCAGACATCCGGCTTCAAGCCCGGACATCCGGACAAGCCTATCTAGAGAACAGAAGACCCAGCCCGACTGCCCAGACATCCGGCCCCAGCCCCGGACATCCGGCTCCCCAGGAAGGCCCGGACATCCGGCCCGACGCCCGGACGTCCGGCTCCGTCTGTCTGCACACAGTAAAGGGCCGAGGCCCATGTACCCCTTCGCCCACCTAGACTATATATACTCATCCTCCTCCCTCTTTCTAGGGGCAGCAATGTGATAGCTAATTTGAGAGATAGAGCTTTGCTCATCCATCCGGATCTACTCCACCGAGAGAGACCGCAACCTCTACGAAGAAGATCCATCTTGGATTCAAGACCCCTCATGGGAAGACCTACAAGACGTCCTCATAGAGATGAACTAGTTACCCTATGTATCGTCCTTTGTTGATCGTGGATCATGTATCTCTTTATGTTTCGAGGATCTAGCACATGTGTAATCGAATCTTGTTAGTTTGAGTGATTTCTCTCGTGTTTCCCCTCGTGTTTTCCCCTCGTCTTTTCCCCTCATGTTTTCCCCTCATCTTCTTCATAGGATCCGCTCCAATCGTGAAAGGTCGGCCCTAGGGTTTCCACCCTACATCATCTTTGTATCAGAGCCTTGGTTGATCACGAATTTGGAGCCCCTACCCCTTGTTTTCTAGCCTAATTTTGTTGCGTTCTTCCCCAATTTTGAAAATCCCCACAAAAATAGCCCCCAATTTTTTTGTGATTTTTCGGTGTGATGAAGTTTTATTGGATTTGATACGCGGATTTCGTGTGTTGCAAGTAGATCTAGCTTTCCCCATCTTTTCCCCAATTTTCCTCCACAAAATCTCTCAAATTTTTGCCCCCGAATTGCCTTTTTCCCCGTGAGTTCATCAAGTTCATCCACGGATCCAGAGCCCGGACATCCGGCCCGTGACCCCCAGACATCTGGCCACCCCGGACATCCGGCCCTCAAGCCCGGACATCCAGCCCCTAGCAGCATCACTTCCATCCACCGCTCCGTTTCCCGCCTAACTCTCACCAATTTTTACCGGGCATACAACCATCACTTCCGCATACCACCACCGCTTTCCGCAAACACCACCGCTTACCATTACCAACTCCGACAATTTTGACACATTTTTGTTTTGAGCATTTGAGTTGCGATTTCTGTTTCCTAACACGTTTCGGCAACTTAGGGACGGTTCGACATCAACATCACCACCGCTCATTTTCGCCATGGAATCGTCATCAACAACACCCGCTCAACAATATTGACACCTTCAACCGTAAGCAAGGACGGTAACCTCGACGACATCTTTGTCGACACCTTGCCATTGCATTGATAACCCCATAGACCATTTTGCGTAACTTTCCTATCGAGACTAGCCTTTGAGTATTGCCGACAATGTTACTTGTGCACATTAGTGATCATAGCTCCCATTGCATACACACCATATCATCTTGGTACATATCTTGATATCATCATCTTGTGTCACAAGGTTGTCATAGCATATACTCAATTGCCATCTTGGTTCGTGAAGTCTTGCATGAGAAAGAGCTCAAAAGTGAAAGAGCCAAACAAGCTTTTAAGCAAAAGGAAGAGATAAGCAAAGACATTTTAAGCAAGAACCATAGCATCATACTACATTAAGATTTTCATACTCGATCATCATGGATCATATCATAGGAACACCATACATATAGCATACTTCGGATAGAAGTCGTTGCATTTTTGCTTAGTAGGTTGTGCACAAGTCTCGTATCCGCCTATTTTGCAATCGTGCTAGCGTCTCTCTAGTGTTTTGCAACACGAGCATTTTCCGTGGATTCCACTTTTGAGTTCATTTTTGGTTGCACGACCTCATTTATCTATTTGTGTGTGCATTTCCATGTACCACTACTTGCTATTGGTCTACTTGTTGCATTTGCAAATTTGCGAATCTTTTTCCACATCATTGAGTCTCACTAACAATTGCATAAGATTTTGTGCCACCATCCTAACCAAGCTCCACCAAAGGCTTTCATGTGTGTAGGTGTGAGAACCGACAAGAATTGGTACCAATTGTGTTATTTCCTTGTTACACATTTGAGTGATCATTGATCCATCTTCAACATTGGTCAAGGTACATTTGGTATAAGTTCTTCTCTTTCTCCCACTCACATATTTGCTTGAAATGATCGATAGGCCAAGTTCTTCTACCAATCCACTCTTCATCGAGCAAGACGGCGACTCAACCTCCTAGGTCACCAAGAGCCACCTCTTCGGTGCACAACAAGCTTGCATCAACAACAACAACAAGCTTTGGGCGACCGCATCGTCAACCTCGCCATCGACCTATGACAATCCGAGCAACGTAAAAGAGACTACTTTGACACATTCATGGCCTCTCTCAAAGACGATATTGGAACCATGATGGTCAACTGCTCTTGTACCTCGTCGCCCTACTCACGACGAAGCCACTCAAGTCGTCATTCCGACTCCTGATGTCAACTACACAACCTTCTTCCTGTAGACGTTGTTGGGCCTCCAAATGCAGAGGTTTGTAGGACAGTAGCAAATTTCCCTCAAGTGGATGACCTAAGGTGTTCAATCCGTAGGAGGCGTAGGATGAAGATGGTCTCTCCCAAGCAACCCTGCAACCAAATAACAAAGAGTCTCTTGTGTCCCCAACACACCCAATACAATGGTAAATTGTGAAGAGATGGTGATACAAGTGGTATATGGATAGTAGATAAAGGTTTTTGTAATCTGAAATAATAAAAACAGCAAGGTAGCAAGTGATAAAAGTGAGCGTAAACAGTATTGCAATGCTAGGAAACAAGGCCTAGGGTTCATACTTTCACTAGTGTAAGTACTCTCAACAATACTAACATAATTGGATCATAAAACTATCCCTCAACATGCAACAAAGAGTCACTCCAAAGTCACTAATAGCAGAGAATGAACGAAGAGATTATGGTAGGGTACGAAACCACCTCAAAGTTATTCTTTCCAATCAATCCGTTGGGCTATTCCTATAAGTGTCACAAACAGCCCTAGAGTTCATACTAGAATAACACCTTAAGACATAAATCAACCAAAACCCTAATGTCACCTAGATACTCCAATGTCACCTCAAGTATCCGTGGGCATGATTATACGATATGCATCACACAATCTCAGATTCATCTATTCAACTAACACAAAGGACCTCAAAGAGTGCCCCAAAGTTCTACCGGAGAATCACGACGAAAACGTGTGCCAACCCCTATGCATAGGTTCATGGGCGGAACCCGCAAGTTGGCCACCAAAACAAATACATCAAGTGAATCACGTGATATCCCATTGTCACCACATATATTCACGGCAAGACATACATCAAGTGTTCTCAAATCTGTAAAGACTCAATCCGATAAGATAACTTCAACGGGGAAACTCAATTCATTACAAGAGAGTAGAGGGGGGAAGAAACATCATAGGATCCAAATATAATAGCAAAGCTCGCGATACATTAAGATCGTACCACCTCAAGAACACGAGAGAGAGAGAGAGAGATCAAACACATAGCTACTGGTACATACCCTCAGCCCCGAGGGAGAACTACTCCCTCCTCGTCATGGAGAGCACCGGGATGATGAAGATGGCCACCGGAGAAGGATTGCCCCCTCCGGCAGGGTGCTGGAACGGGTCTAGATTGGTTTTCGGTGGCTACGGAGGCTTCTGGAGGCGGAACTCCCGATCTATCTTGCAATCTGGAAGTTTTAGGTTACGTAGGTATATATGGGTGCAGGAGGTACGTCGGAGGAGCTACGGGGGCCCCACGAGGCAGGGGGCGCGCCCTAGGGGGAGCCTCCCACCCTCGTGAGAACCTCCCGTATCTCCTGACGTGGAGTCCAAGTCTATCTGGTGGCTTTTGTTCCAAAAATAACTTCTCCAGTTGATTTCGTTCCGTTTCGACTCCGTTTGATATTCCTTTTCTTCGAAACACTGAAATAGCAATAAAACAACAAATCTGGGCTGGGCCTCCGGTTAATAGGTTAGTCCCAAAAATAATATAAAAGTGGAAAATAAAGCCCAATATTGCCTAAAATAGTAGATAATATAGCATAGAGCAATCAAAAATTATAGATACGTTGGAGACGTATCAAGCATCCCCAAGCTTAATTCCTGCTCGTCCTCGAGTAGGTAAATGATAAAAAGATAATTTTTGATGTGGAATGCTAGTTGGCATAATTTCAATGTAATTCTTCTTACTTGTGATATGAATATTCAGATTCGAAAGATTCAAGACAAAAGTTCATATTGACATAAAAATGATAATACTTCAAGCATACTAACTAAGCAATTATGTCTTCTCAAAATAACATGGCCAAAGAAAGCTATCCCTACAAAATCATATAGTCTGGCTATGCTCCATCTTCACCACACAAAATATTTAAATCATGCACAACCCCGATGACAAGCCAAGAATTGTTTCATACTTTTGATGTTCTCAAACTTTTTGAATCTTCACGCAATACATGAGCGTGAGCCATGGACATAGCACTATAGGTGGAATAGAATGGTGGTTGTGGAGAAGACAAAAAGGGAAAAGATAGTCTCACATCAACTAGGCGTATCAACGGGCTATGGAGACACCCATTAATAGATATCAATGTGAGTGAGTAGGGATTGCCATGCAACGGATGCACTAGAGCTATAAGTGTATGAAAGCTCAACAAAAGAAACTAGTGGGTGTGCATCCAACTCGCTTGCTCACGAAGACCTAGGGCATTTTGAGGAAGCCCATCATTGGAATATACAAGCCAAGTTGTATAATGAAAGATTCCCACTAGTATATGAAAGTGACAACATAGGAGACTCTCTATCATGAAGATCATGGTGCTACTTTGAAGCACAAGTGTGGTAAATTTTTTATTTTTTTTATTTTGCCTTTCTTTTTTTTATTTGGCCTTTATTTTTTTATTTGGCCTTTTTTATGGCCTTTCTCTTGTTTTGGACAATGCTCTATTGAATGATGATCATCACACTTCTATTTATTTACAACTCAATGATACAACTCGATACTAGAACAAAGATGACTCTATATGAATGCCTCCGGCGGTGTACCGGGATATGCAGTGAATCAAGAGTGACATGTATGAAAGAATTATGAATGGTGGCTTTGCCACAAATACAATGTCAACTACATGATCATGCAAAGCAATATGACAATGATGAAGCGTGTCATAATAAACGGAATGGTGGAAAGTTGCATGGCAATATATCTCGGAATGGCTATGGAAATGCCATAATAGGTAGGTATGGTGGCTGTTTTGAGGAAGGTATATGGTGGGTTTATGGTACCGGCGAAAGTTGCACGGTACTAGAGAGGCTAGCAATGGTGGAAGGGTGAGAATGCGTATAATCCATGGACTCAACATTAGTCATAAAGAACTCACATACTTATTGCAAAAATCTATTAGTTATCGAAACAAAGTACTATTTGCATGCTCATAGGGGGATAGATTGGTAGGAAAATACCATCGCTCGTCCCCGACCGCCACTCATAAGGAAGGCAATCAATAAATAAATCATGCTCCGACTTCATCACATAATGGTTCACCATACGTGCATGCTACGGGAATCACAAACTTCAACACAAGTATTTCTCAAATTCATAACCACTCAACTAGCATGACTCTAATATCACCATATCCATATCTCAAAATAATTATCAAGTATCAAACTTCTCATAGTATTCAATACACTCATAAGAGAATTTTATTATTCTTGAATACCTAGCATATTAGGATTTTAAGCAAATTACCATGCTATTAAGACTCTCAAAATAATCTAAGTGAAGCATGAGAGTTCATCTATTTATATAAAATAAAACTAACACCATGCTCTAAAAAAGATATAAGTGAAGCACTAGAGGAAACGACAAACTACTCCGAAAGATATAAGTGAAGATCAATGAGTAGTCGAATAATTATGCAACTATGTGAAGACTCTCTAACATTTAATAATTTCAGATCTTGGTATTCTATTCAAACAGAAAGAAAAGCAAAATAAAATGACATTCTAGGAATAGCAAACATTATGTGAAGAAGCAAAAACTTAGGATCAACCGATACTAACCGATAATTGTTGAAGAAGAAAGTGGGATGCCAACCGGGGCATCCCCAAGATTAGATGCTTGAGACTTCTTGAAATATTATCTTGGGATGCCTTGGGCATCCCCAAGCTTGAGCTTTTGTGTCTCCTTAATTCCTCTCATATCACGGTCTCCCTAAATCTCAAAAGCTTCATCCACACAAAACTCAACAAGGACTCGTGAGATAAGTTAGTATAAACCATTGCCAAAACCTTATCATACTCTACTGTAAAAAATCACTAAAATTATTATTCAACATTGCATACTAAATTCCTCTGCATATTTAATAGTCCTATCCTCAAATAGAATCATTAAAGAAGCAAACATATGCAAACAATGCAAACATAACAGCAATCTGCCTAAACAGGATAGTTTGTAAAGAATGCTGCAACATCCATACTTCCCTAGATCCAACAATTATTAAATAAAATTCCCACTGTACTAAATTTATCAGATCTTAATATGAAAAAGGTTTCAACATTTTATCACATTCTGACTTTTCTAGGGAATTATTGCAACAACGGTAAACTTTCTGTTTTCAAACAGCAACATGTATACTTCTAAAATAGGCATAGTAAAGGCTATCAATGCCACTTTTATTGAAATAAAAGATGCAAAAAAATATTCTAAATAACAGCAAGCAAATACTAACAAAATAAATTGACGCTCCAAGCAAAACACATATCATGTGGCGAATAAAAATATAGCTCCAAGTAAAGTTACCGATGAACGAAGACAAAAGAGGGGATGCCTTCCGGGGCATCCCCAAGCTTAGGCTCTTGGTTGTCCTTGAATATTTTCTTGGGGTGCCTTGGGAATCCCCAAGCTTAGAATCTTACCACTCCTTGTTCCATAGTCCATCGAATCCTTACCCAAAACTTGAAAATTTCACAACACAAAACTTAACAGAAAACTCGTAAGCTCCGTTAGCGAAAGAAAACAAAACACTACTTCAAGGTACTGCAATTAACTCATTTTTTTATTTATATTGGTGTTAAACCTACTTTATTCCAACTTATCTATGGTTTATAAAATATTTTACTAGCCATAGATTCATCAAAATAAGCAAACAACACACGAAAAACAGAATCTGCCAGAAACAGAACAATCTGTAGTAATCTGGATCAAACGTATACTTATGGAACTCATAAAATTCTCAAATAAATTTCTGGACCTGGGGAATTTATCTATTAATCATCTGCAAAAAGAATTAACTAAATAGCACTTCCCAAATAAAAATGACAGCAATTCTCGTGAGCGCTAAATTTTCTGTTTTTTACAGCATGATCACAAAGACTTTCCCAAAGGTTCTACTTGGCACAAACACTAATTAAAAGCATAAAACCACATCTAAACAGAGGCTAGATGAATTATTTATTACTAAACAGGAACAAAAAGCAAGGAACTAAAATAAAATTGGGTTGCCTCCCAACAAGCGCTATCGTTTAATGCCCCTAGCTAGGCACAATGATTTCAATGATGCTCACATAAAAGATAAGAATTGTAACATAAAGAGAGCATCATGAATAATATGACTAGCACATTTAAGTCTAACATACTTCCTATGCATAGGGATTTTGTGAGCAAACAACTTATGGGAACAATAATCAACTTGCATAGGAAGGTAAAACAAGCATAACTTCAAAACTTTAAGCACATAGAGAGGAAACTTGATATTATTGCAATTCCTACAAGCATATATTCCTCCCTCATAATAATTTTCAGTAGCATCATGAATAAATTCTACAATATAACCAGAACCTAAAGAATTCTTTTCATGATCTACAAGCATAGAAAATTTACTACTCTCCACATAAGGAAAATTCTTCTCATTCGGGATAGTGGGAGTATCATAAGAGACTTGGATACTATAAATTGTTTCCACATTAAAAGAGTAATGTTTAGAAAAAAGGTAATCATAATCATGACAAGTTTTATAAATATAATCATCACTACTCTTTATATCATAAGTTTCATCACAATAATCATCATAAGTAGCAACTTTGCATATCAAAACTTGGAAGACTAAAAATATCATCATTATTAAGTGTAGCATCCCCAAGCTTGGGACAAAAATTAATTGCAGCAAATATATTCTCAAATATGTCATCCTCATCAAACATAGCTTCCCCAAGCTTGGGCCTTTTCATATCATAAGCATAATCACTCTCATCATTAATAGTATAGATAACACCAATAGTATAGCAATTATCATATTCTTCCAAGCAAGTGCCAAAAAGATTTTCAAGATCATAAGAAGTATCATTATCTTTCACAATTATATTTTCATGAGGCACAATAGTAATAGGGGCAGCATTTTTGGGAGAGATATCTTTTTACCTCTCTTCCTTTTTCTTTTCTTCTTCTTCACCACATCATGTGTGGGTTCAATCCTCTTTTTGGAGCTCCTTATTAATGAGATTGGTTGAATAGGAGGCTCCTCCTCGTTACCTGATTCATCATAAGAAATAATAGGAGGATATTGGGAAGTCTCTCCCCTTTCATTAGTATTCTCTTCATCTTCTATTTGCTTTCTTTTCTTTATGTAGTTGGCAATATAAGGATTTTCAATGCAATTCACCGCAAAATACATATAAATTTCCTCTAGATGAAAACCAAGAAGTTTATAACGGGCAAATTCCGGAAGATAGTTGGTTATATGTTTCATTTCTTCATAGCCCATAAGCAAACTAAGTTCATTATAGTGTGCAAGGGAAATCAAGTCATCACAATTTTTGGACACGATTAGATCATGAAACAATATGCATCAGATAACTAAATGACCACTTTCATTGCAAAGTCCACAAGTACGGCCAAGAAAACTTAAATTTTCAGCACAATCATCTAGCCTTTCTTGCAACAATTTAGCTTCTAAGTACTTATGACTCATGCAATATCTATCTTCCCTATTTGGTGTGTACTTGCAAACCCAGTCTACCACACAAAAATTGACATGTTTATAGGAGGTATTTTCATCATAACTAGTGCAGTCATCATTAGCATCATGGATATTCAAAGAATTCGTACTAACAACATTGCAATCGTGCTCATCATTCAAATATTTAGTGCCAAACATTTTAGAGATCTCTTCTTCTAGCACTTGAGCACAATTATCCTTTCCATCATACTCACAAAAGATATTAAAAAGATGAAGCGTATGATACAAACTCAATTCCATTCTTTTGTAATTTTATTTTATAAACTAAACTAGTGATAAAACAAGAAACTAAAAGAATTGATTGCAAGATCTAAAGATATACCTTCAAGCACTCACCTCCCCGGCAACGGCGCCAGAAAAGAGCTTGATGTCTACTACACAACCTTCTTCTTGTAGACGTTGTTGGGCCTCCAAGTGCAGAGGTTTGTAGGACAGTAGCAAATTTCCCTCAAGTGGATGACCTAAGGTTTATCAATCCGTAGGAGGCGTAGGATGAAGATGGTCTCTCTCAACCAACCCTGCAACCAAATAACAAAGAGTCTCGTGTGTCCCCAACACACCCAATACAATGGTAAATTGTATAGGTGCACTAGTTCGGCGAAGAGATAGTGATACAAGTGGTATATGGATAGTAGATAAAGGTTTTTGTAATCTGAAATAATAAAAACAGCAAGGTAGCAAGTGATAAAAGTGAGCGTAAACGGTATTGCAATGCTAGGAAACAAGGCCTAGGTTCATACTTTCACTAGTGTAAGTCCTCTCAACAATACTAACATAATTGGATCATAAAACTATCCCTCAACATGCAACAAAGAGTCACTCCAAAGTCACTAATAGCGGAGAACGAACGAAGAGATTATGGTAGGGTACGAAACCACCTCAAAGTTATTCTTTCCAATCAATCCGTTGGGCTATTCCCATAAGTGTCACAAACAGCCCTAGAGTTCGTACTAGAATAACACCTTCAGACGCAAATCAACCAAAACCCTAATGTCACCTAAATACTCCAATGTCACCTCAAGTATCCATGGGCATGATTATACGATATGCATCACACAATCTCAGATTCATCTATTCAACCAACACAAAGGACCTCAAAGAGTGCCCCAAAGTTCTACCGGAGAATCACGACGAAAACGTGTGCCAACCCCTATGCATAGGTTCATGGGCGGAACCCGCAAGTTGGCCACCAAAACAAATACATCAAGTGAATCACGTGATATCCCATTGTCACCACATATATTCACGGCAAGACATACATCAAGTGTTCTCAAATCTGTAAAGACTCAATCCGATAAGATAACTTCAAAGGGGAAACTCAATTCATTACAAGAGAGTAGAGGGGGGAAGAAACATCATAGGATCCAAATATAATAGCAAAGCTCGCGATACATCAAGATCGTACCACCTCAAGAACACGAGAGAGAGATCAAACACATAGCTACTGGTACATACCCTCAGCCCCAAGGGAGAACTACTCCCTCCTCGTCATGGAGAGCACCGGGATGATGAAGATGGCCACCGGAGAAGGATTGCCCCCTCCGGCAGGGTGCCGAAATGGGTCTAGATTGGTTTTCAGTGGCTACGAAGGCTTCTGGAGGCGGAACTCCCGTTCTATCTTGCGTTCTAGAAGTTTTAGGTTACGTAGGTATATATGGGTGCAGGAGGTA
>NC_057809.1:61124149-61143440 GCF_018294505.1 Triticum aestivum | reverse complement strand
TATCTCCTGACGTGGAGTCCAAGTCTATCTGGTGGCTTTTGTTCCAAAAATAACTTCTCCAGTTGATTTCGTTCCGTTTCGACTCCATTTGATATTACTTTTCTTCGAAATACTGAAATAGGCATAAAACAACAAATCTGGGCTGGGCCTTCGGTTAATAGGTTAGTCCCAAAAATAATATAAAAGTGGAAAATAAAGCCCAATATTGCCTAAAGCAGTAGATAATATAGCATGGTGCAATCAAAAATTATAGATACGTTGGAGACGTATCAACTCCATCTCCCGTTCAAGTACACCGACGTCCAACACTCTTCGACAAGCCACGCGCCAAGACCACCAAGCAAACCGCAACCCTCTACACCATAATAGTCAACAAGATAAACTTGAAGAGCAAGAATATCGACATCATCAAAATCAAGCTACATTCACGCAAGCACAAGGAAGGCAACGTCAACGCCAACAAGAGGAAGCACAAGAACAATGACGCCGACAAGAGCTAATGCAAGAACGGCAACGCCAACATCAAGATGAACAAGATGCCATCGCTCTATGTCAACAACAAGAACAACGTGAAGCTCAAGCACTTGAGGCGCTCCGTGCCCTCTGACATACAAATCGCGTCGTTGCCAACCGGAACCGTCAAACACGTCAAGAAGAAGAAGAAGCACTTCACGACGAAGTTCAAGAAATAATATATCAAGCACGAGTGCATCGTAAAGTTCTTCAAGCTCCTCCACAAGCTAGAAAAGAACAACAAGCTCCTCTCGAACCACAAGCTCGACAAGAAGCACAAGTTCGCCAAGAGCAAGAAGACAATGGAAATCCTCCACGCCAAGAGCAACATGAGGTTCACAACCACCCAAATCAACGGCGTCATCACCCCCGACCCCAACACAATGAAGAGCAACGCTATGGCAAGCTCAAGTTCACCATGCCCAAGTTCACTAGAAGCAATGACCCCGAAGATTACCTTTCATGGGCATTGAAGGTTGACAAGATCTTCCGTTTACACAACTATGAGGAAGAGAAGAAGATCTCCATGTCATCCCTTGAGTTCCAAGACTATGTCCTCATTTGGTGGGAGCAAGTCCTTGAGCGCTGAAAGGCAAGAGGTGAACCACCCATCACGACATGGGATCAAATGAAGGATGTCATGAGAGCGCACTTTGTGCCAACATACTACAACCGCGACCTCTTCAAGAAACTCCAACTCCTCAAGCAAGGAACAAAGACCGTTGAAGAGTACTACAAGGAGATGGAAATTGACATGATAAGAGCTAATGTCACGGAAGATGATGAGCAAACGATGGCACGTTTCTTGAATGGACTCAACCATCCTATCAAGAAGATCGCTGACTTCCAACCTTACGCCAACCTCATCAAGCTAGTACACCAAGCTACCATGGACGGAGCGTCAAGTGCAAGATGACTTCAAGTACGCCAAATACTCTTCCAAGACATAAGGCTACAACAACCAAGTTTCCATGACTCCACCACCTTCGACAAGCAACGACGACAAGTAAAGTTCCAAGAAAACTTCGACATCTTCAAGTCGTCCTCCTACTACGAGAAACTTCAAGCCGAGAGCTTCATCATCATCTACTTCAACCAACGAGACCGTCAAGACAAGTTCAATCAAATGCTTCACATGCGGTGGCCGAGGCCACAAGTCCTTCGAGTGTACCAACAAGCGCACCATGATCCTCAATGACGACAGTACCTATGACTCCATGAGTGAAGAGGAAATGGAAGCCCTTGAGAAAGTGGCCATGCACCGGCGCGTGAATGCGGATGAAGATGATCAAGTCTTTTGTGATGAAGATTCGAGCCCCGCTCTCGTTATCTCCAAGGTCTTGACTCTTCAACATCAACAAGACTAAGACCAAAGATGTCATATTTATGTCTACTAGACAACCTTCTTCTTGTAGACGTTTTTGGGCCTCCAAGTGCAGAGGTTTGTAGGACAGTAGCAAATTTCCCTCAAGTGGATGACCTAAGGTTTATCAATCTGTAGGAGGTGTACGATGAAGATGGTCTCTCTCAACCAACCCTGCAACCAAATAACAAAGAGTCTCTTGTGTCCCCAACACACCCAATACAATGGTAAATTATATAGGTGCACTAGTTCGGCGAAGAGATGGTGATACAAGTGCAATATGGATAGTAGATATAGGTTTTTGTAATCTGAAAATATAAAAACAGAAAGGTAACTAATGATAAAAGTGAGCGTAAACGGTATTTCAATGTGTTGAAACAAGGCCTAGGGTTCATACTTTCGCTAGTGCAAGTTCCCTCCACAATAATAACATAATTGGATCATATAACTATCCCTCAACATGCAACAAAGAGTCACTCCAAAGTCACTAATAGCGGAGAACCAACGAAGAGATTATGGTAGGGTATGAAACCACCTCAAAGTTATTCTTTCCAATCAATCTGTTGGGCTATTCCTATAAGTTTCACAAACAGCCCTAGAGTTCGTACTAGAATAACACCTTAAGACACAAATCAACCAAAACCCTAATTTCACCTAGATACTCCAATGTCACCTCAAGTATCCGTGGGTATGATTATACCATATGCATCACACAATCTCAGATTCATCTATTCAATCAACACATAGAACATCAAAGAGTGCCCCAAAGTTTCTATCGGAGAATCACGACAAAAACGCGTGCCAACCCCTATGCATAGGTTCATGGGCGGAACCCGCAAGTTGATCACCAAAACATACATCTAGTGAATCACGTGATATCCCATTGTCACCACAGATACGCACGGCAAGACATACATCAAGTGTTCTCAAATCATTAAAGACTCAATCCGATAAGATAACCTCAAGGGGAAAACTCAATCCATTATAAGAGAGTAGAGGGGGAGAAACATCATAGGATCCAAATATAATAGCAAAGCTTGTGATACATCAAGATCGTACAACCTCAAGAACACGAGAGGGAGAGAGAGAGAGATCAAACACATAGCTACTGGTACATACCCTCAGCCCCGAGGGAGAACTACTCCCTCCTTGTCATGGAGAGCACCGGGATGATGAAGATGGCCACCGGAGAGGGATTGCCCCCTTCGGCAGGGTGCCAGAATGGGTCTAGATTGGTTTTCGGTGGCTACGGAGGCTTCTGGCGGCGGAACTCCCGATCTATTGTGCTCCCGGATGTTTTTAGGGTATATGGAGATATATAGGCGGAAGAAGTACGTCAGGGGGGCCACGAGAGGCCCACGAGGATGGAGGGCGCGCCCCTTGCCTCGTGGCCTCCTCGTTGCTTCCCTTACGTGGACTCCAAGTCTCCCGGGTTGCTTTCCTTCCAAAAATAAGTTTCGTGAAGTATCAGGTCAATTGGACTCCGTTTGATTTTCCTTTTCTGTGATACTCTAAAACAAGGAAAAAAACAGAAACTGGCACTGGGCTCTGGGTTAATAGGTTAGTCCCAAAAATAATATAGAAGTGTATAATAAATCCCATAAACATCCAAAGTTGATAATATAATAGCATGGAACAATCAAAAATTATAGATACATTGGAGACGTATCAGCATCCCCAAGCTTAATTCCTGCTCGTCCTCGAGTAGGTAAATGATAAAAACAGAATGTTTGATGTGGAATGCTACCTAACATATTTCTCTAAGTAATTCTTCTTTATTGTGGAAAGAATATTCAGATCCATAAGATTCAAGACAAAAGTTTAATATTGACAAAAAAATAATAATACTTCAAGCATACTAACTAAGAAATCATGTCTTCTCAAAATAACATGGCCAAAGAAAGCTATCCCTACAAAATCATATAGTCTGGCTATGCTCCATCTTCACCACACAAAATATTTAAATCATGCACAACCCCGATGACAAGCCAAGCAATTATTTCATACTTTTGATGTTCTCAAACTTTTTCAATCTTCACGCAATATATGAGCGTGAGCCATGGATATAACACTATAGGTGGAATAGAATGGTGGTTGTGGAGAAGACAAAAAGGAGATCATAGTCTCACATCAACTAGGCGTATCAACGGGCTATGGAGGTGCCCATCAATAGATATCAATGTGAGTAAGTAGGGATTGCCATGCAACGGATGCACTAGAGCTATAAATGTATGAAAGCTCAACAAAAGAAACTAGTGGGTGTGCATCCAACTCGCTTGCTCATGAAGACCTAGGGCATTTTGAGGAAGCCCATCATTGGAATATACAAGCCAAGTTGTATAATGAAAGATTCCCACTAGTATATGAAAGTGACAACATAGGAGACTCTCTATCATGAAGATCATGGTGCTACTTTGAAGCACAAGTGTGGTAGAAGGATAGTAGCATTGCCCCTTCTCTCTTTTTCTCTCATTTATTATTTTTTTTATTTGGGCCTTCTCCTTTTTTTATGGGCTTCTTTGGACTCTTTTATTTATTTATTTTCGTCCGGAGTCTCATCCCGACTTGTGGGGGAATCATAGTCTCCATCATCCTTTCCTCACTGGGACTCTTACAACTCGATACTTAGAACAAAATATGATTCTATATGAATGCCTCCGGTGGTGTACCGGGATGTGCAATGACTCATGAGTGACATGTATGAAAGAATTATGAACGGTGGCTTTGCCACAAATACAATGTCAACTACATGATCATGCATAGCAATATGACAATGATGGAGCGTGTCATAATAAACGAAATGGTGGAAAGTTGCATGACAATATATCTCAGAATGGCTATGGAAATGCCATAATAGGTAGGTATGGTGGCCGTTTTGAGGAAGATATATGGTGGGTTTATGTTACCGGCGAAAGTTGTGCGGTATTAGAGAGGCTAGCAATGGTGGAAGGGTGAGAGTGCGTATAATCCATGGACTCAACATTAGTCATAAAGAACTCACATACTTATTGCAAAAATCTATTAGTTATCGAAACGAAGTACTACGCGCATGCTCCTAGGGGGATAGATTGGTAGGAAAATACCATCGCTCGTCCCCGACTGCCACTCATAAGGAAGATAGTCAATAAATAAATCATGCTTCGACTTCATCACATAACGGTTCACCATACGTGCATGCTACGAGAATCACAAACTTCAACACAAGTATTTCTAAAATTCACAACTACTCAACTAGCATGACTCTAATATCACCATCTTCATATCTCAAAACAATCATCAAGTATCAAACTTCTCATAGTATTCAATGCACTTTATATGAAAGTTTTTATTATATCCCTCTTGGATGCCCATCATATTATGACTAGTTTCATAACCAAAGCAAATTACCATGCTGTTTAGGACTCTAAAAATAATATAAGTGAAGCATGAGAGTTCATCTATTTCTATAAAATAAAACCACCACCGTGCTCTAAAAGGATATAAGTGAAGCACTAGAGCAAATGACAAACTACTCCGAAAGATATAAGTGAAGATCAATGAGTAGTTGAATAATTATGCAACTATGTGAAGACTCTCTAACATTTAAGAATTTCAGATCTTTGTATTTTATTCAAGCACCAAGCAAAACTAAATAAAATAAAATGACGCTCCAAGCAAAACACATATCATGTGGCGAATAAAAATATAGCTCCAAGTAAAGTTACCGATGAACGAAGACGAAAGAGGGGATGCCTTCCGGGGCATCCCCAAGCTTAGGCTCTTGTTTGTCCTTGAATATTACCTTGGGGTGCCTTGGGCATCCCCAAGCTTAGGCTCTTGCCACTCCTTATTCCATAGTCCATCGAATCTTTACCCAAAACTTGAAAACTTCACAACACAAAACTTAACAGAAACTCGTAAGCTCCGTTAGTATAAGAAAATAAATCACAACTAAGGTACTGTTGTGAACTCATTATTTATTTATATTGGTGTAATATCTACTGTATTCCAACTTATCGATGGTTCATACCCTCCGATATTACTCATAGATTCATCACAATAAGCAAACAACACATCGAAAACAGAATCTGTGAAAAACAGAACAGTCTGTAGTAATCTGGATCAAACGTATACTTGTGGAACTCATAAAATTCTAAAATAAATTTCTGGACATGAGGAATTTATCTATTAATCATCTGCAAAAATGATTAACTGAATAGCACTCTTCAAATAAAAATGGCAGAAATTCTCGTGAGCGCTAAAGTTTCTGTTTTTTACAGCATGATCATAAAGACTTCACCCAAGTCTTCCCAAAGGTTCTACTTGGCACAAACACTAATTAAACAACTAAAACCACATCTAAACAGAGGCTATATGAATTATTTTTAACTAAACAGGAACAAAAGGCAAGGAACAAAAATGAAATTGGGTTGCCTCCCAACAAGCGCTACCGTTTAACGCCCCTAGCTAGGCATGATGATTTCAATGGTGCTCACATAAAAGATAAGAATTGAAACATAAAGAGAGCATCATGAAGAATATGACTAGCACATTTAAGTCTAACCCACTTCCTATGCATAGGGATTTTGTGAGCAAACAACTTATGGGAACAAGAATCAACTTGTATAGGAAGGTAAACAAGCATAACTTCAAAACTTTAAGCACATAGAGAGGAAACTTGATATTATTGCAATTCCTACAAGCATATATTACTCCCTCATAATAATTTTTCAGTAGCATCATGAATGAATTCAACAATATAACCAGCATCTAAAGCATTCTTTTCATGATCTACAAGCATAGAAAATTTACTACTCTCCACATAAGCAAAAAAATTCTCATTCGGAATAGTGGTAGTATCATAAGAGACTTGAATACTATAAATTGTTTCCATATTAAAAGAGTAATGTTCAGAAAAAGGGTAATCATAATCATGACAATTTTTATAAATATAATCATCACTACTTTTTATAGCATATGTATCATCACAATAATTATCATAAGTAGGAGGCATGCTATCATCATTATAAATTTGCATATCAAAACTTGGGAGACTAAAAATATCATCTTCATTAAGCATAGCATCCCCAAGCTTGGGACAAACATTAATTGCAGCAAATATATTCTCAAAAACATCATCTTCATCAAACATAGCATCCCCAAGCTTGGGCCTTTTCATATCATAAGCATAATCAATCTCATCATTAATAGTATGGATAGCACCAATAGTATAGCAACTATCATATTCTTCCAAGCAAGTGCCAAAAAGATTTTCAAGATCATAAGAAGTATCATTATCTTCCACAATTATATTTTCATGAAGCACAATAGTAATAGGAGCTGCATTATTTGGGAGAGATATCTTTTTACCTCTCTTCCTTTTTCTTTTCTTCTTCTTCACCACATCATGCGTGGGTTCAATCCTCTTTTTGGAGCTCCTTATTAATGAGATTGGTTGAATAGGAGGCTCCTCCTCGTTACCCGATTCATCATAAGAAATAATAGGAGGGTATTGGGAAGTCTCTTCCCTTTCATTAGTATTCTCTTCATCCTCTATTTGTTTTCTTTTCTTTATGTAATTAGCAATATAAGGGTTTTCAATACAATTCACCGCACAATACATATAAATTTCCTCTAGATCAAAATGAAGAACTCTATCAAGGGAAAATTTTGTAATATCCTTAGTTATACGTTTCATTTCTTCATAACCCGAGAGCAAACTAAGTTCATTATGATGTGGAAGGGAAATCAATTCATCACAATTTTTGGACACGATACGATCATGAAACAATTTGCATTGGGTACTGAAATGATCATGTTCATTGCAAACCTCACAAATATGGCCAAGATAATTAAAATTTTCAGCACATTCATCTAGCCTTTCTTGCAAAAATTTAGTTTCTAAGTACTTATGCCTCTTGAAATATCTATCTTCCCTATTTGGTGTGTACTTACAAACCCAATGTACTCCACAAAAATTGACATGTTTATAGGAGACATCATAACTAGTGCAATCATCATTAGTATCATGGATATTCAAAGAATTCGTACTAACAACATTGCAATCATGCTCATCATTCAAATATTTAGTGCCAAACATTTTAGTGCATTCTTCTTCTAACACTTTCCTTTCCATCGTACTCACGAAAGATATTAAAAAGATGAAGCGTATGAGACAAACTCAATTCCATTTTTTTATAGTTTTCTTTTATAAACTAAACTAGTGATAAAACAAGAAACTAAAAGACTCGATTGCAAGATCTAAAGATATACCTTCAAGCACTCACCTCCCCGGCAACGGCGCCAGAAAAGAGCTTGATGTCTACTACACAACGTTCTTCTTGTAGACGTTGTTGGGCCTCCAAGTGTAGAGGTTTGTAGGACAGTAGCAAATTTCCCTCAAGTGGATGACCTAAGGTTTATCAATCCGTAGGAGGTGTAGGATAAAGATGGTGTCTCCCAAGCAACCCTGCAACCAAATAACAAAGAGTCTCTTGTGTCCCCAACACACCCAATACAATGGTAAATTGTATAGGTGCACTAGTTCGGCGAAGAGATGGTGATACAAGTGCAATATGGATAGTAGATATAGGTTTTTGTAATATGAAAATATAAAAACATCAAGGTAACTAATGATAAAAGTGAGCGTAAACGGTATTGCAATGTGTTGAAACAAGGCCTAGGGTTCATACTTTCACTAGTGCAAGTTCCCTCCACAATAATAACATAATTGGATCGTATAACTATCCCTCAACATGCAACAAAGAGTCACTCCAAAGTCACTAATAGCGGAGAAAAAACGAAGAGATTATGGTAGGGTACGAAACCACCTCAAAGTTATTCTTTCCAATCAATCCGTTGGGCTATTCCTATAAGTGTCACAAACAACCCTAGAGTTTGTACTAAAATAACACCTTAAGACACAAATCAACCAAAACCCTAATGTCACCTAGATACTCCAATGTCACCTCAAGTATCCGTGGGTATGATTATACGATATGCATCACACAATCTTAGATTCATATATTCAATCAACACATAGAACCTCAAAGAGTGCCCCAAAGTTTCTACCGGAGAATCACGACGAAAACGCGTGCCAACCCCTATGCGTAGGTTCATGGGCGGAACCCGCAAGTTGATCACCAAAACATACATCAAGTGAATCACGTGATATCCCATTGTCACCACAGATACGCACAGCAAGACATACATCAAGTGTTCTCAAATCATTAAAGACTCAATCCGATAAGATAACTTCAAGGGGAAAACTCAATCCATTACAAGAGAGTAGAGGGGCAGAAACATCATAGGATCCAAATATAATAGCAAAGCTCGTGATACATCAAGATCGTACCACCTCAAGAACACGAGAGAGAGAGAGAGAGAGAGAGATCAAACACATAGCTACTGGTACATACCCTCAGCCCCGAGGGAGAAATACTCCCTCCTCGTCATGGAGAGCACCGGGATGATGAAGTTGGTCACCGGAGAGGGATTGCCCCCTCCGGCAGGGTGCCAAAACAGGTCTAGATTGGTTTTCGGTGGCTACGGAGGCTTCTGGCGGTGGAACTCCCGATCTATTGTGCTCCCGGATGTTTTTAGGGTATATGGAGATATATAGGCGGAAGAAGTACGTCAGGGGGGGGGGGGGCACGAGGGGCCCACGAGGGTGGAGGGTGCGCCCCCTGCCTCGTGGCCTCCTTGTTGCTTCCCTTACGTGGACTCCAAGTCTCCTGGGTTGCTTTCCTTCCAAAAATAAGTTCCATGAAGTTTCAGGTCAATTGGACTCCGTTTGATTTTCCTTTTCTGCGATACTCTAAAACAAGGAAAAAACAGAAACTGGCACTGGGCTCTGGGTTAATAGGTTAGTCCCAAAAATAATATAAAAGTGTATAATAAATCCCATAAACATCCAAAGTTGATAATATAATAGCATGGAACAATAAAAAATTATAGATACGTTGGAGACGTATCACATATCTTCCACACCAAGGCGGGCATCAATGGAAGGTCCGTGAAGGTCATCATCGATGGAGGAAGTTGCCATAACTTGGCGAGTGAAGAACTATGCTCCAAGCTCCAATTGGTCAAGATGAAGCACCCACATCCTTACAAGGTCCAGTGGCTAAGCGACTCCGGTACTATTCAAGATACTTTGGAGTGTGATGTCGTTCCAATGTCCTTTTGCCACCTTCTTCTTGGACGACCATGGCAATTCGACTGAGGCGTCATCCACAATGGGCAAACAAACCACTATAGCTTCAAGAAAAGGAAAGGAGTACGTGCTATGACCTATGTCTCCAAGTCAAGTAATCGCCGACAAGCAAACCACCACCCATCGTGGAGAGAATAGTGAGAGGGTGAGCCACCAAAAAGAGAGTGAGCGCCACAAGCCCAATTTGAGTGCCTCCACGATGAGCAACAAGAAAAACTTAGTATTATTTTCCGCCAAAAAGTGAGATGAGAGAAGTGTGTGAGAACCCAACAAGTTTTATGCACTATGTCCTCTTGTGCAAGGATGAAGCACCAAAGACTAACACCTCTCACAATCTACCTTTAGTGTTATCTTCTCTTTTGCAGGAATTCCAAGATGTATTCCCCGACGAGCTACCTCCGGGTCTACCTCCTCTTCGAGGCATCAACCACCGAATTGACCTCATCCCCAAAGCACCTCTTCCTAACAAGGCTCCCTACCGAGTCAACCCAGAGGAAACCAAGGAGATCCAACAGCAAGTACAACAACTCATCGACAATGGCCATGTCCGAGAAAGCTTGAGCCTTTGTGCCGTTCTGGTAATCCTTGTTCCCAAGAAAGACGGTACTTATCGCATGTGTTCCGATTGTATACCTATCAACTCTATCAAGGTCCTCTATAGGTATCCTATTCCATGCTTAGACGACATGCTAGATGAGCTTAGCGCAGCCACCATTATCCCTAAGATTGACCTTAAAAGTGGCTAGTATCAAATATGCATCCAAGAAGGTGATGAATGGAAAACCGCATTTAAGACCAAATTTGGCTTATATGAATGGCTTGTTATGCCAATGGGTTTATCCGAAGCACCCGGTACTTTCATGCGAGTGATGCATTTTGTTCTTAGGCCCTACATTGGTGTATTTGTTGTGGTCTACTTTGACGATATTCTTGTCTTTAGCAAATCTCTTAAAGATCATGTCACCCATCTTAGAACCGTATTGCAAACCCTTAGAAAAGAGGGCCTTTATGCTAATATGGATAAATGCCTTTTCGGTGTTGATAGGCTTGTTTTCTTGGTTTTGTAGTATCTTCTAAGGGTGTGCATGTAGATGACTCTAAGATCAATGCCATTAAAACTTGGCCCCAACCAACAAATTTACAACAAGTGCGAAGTTTTCTTGGTCTAGCCGGTTTCTATCGTAGATTTGTGAAGGATTTTAGCACCATTGCTTTACCTTTACATGCTTTAAGTAAGAATAATGCACCTTTTGTTTGGGGACCATCCCAAGATACCACATTCAATGAGCTTAAGGATTTGCTTACACATGCTCCTTTGCTTGAATTACCCAACTTTGATAAACCATTTGAGATACATTGTGATGCTAGCGGTTATGGCATAGGAGGCGTGTTAATGCAAGATAAGCGCCCCATAGCTTAATTTAGTGAAAAACTCTCTGGAGCGCAACTCAATTACCCTATCTATGACAAAGAGCTATATGCTTTAGTTCGAGTATTGCATGTTTGGGTGCATTATCTCCGTCCTCATGAGTTCATTCTCCACATCGATCACGAAACACTTAAGTATCTTAAGGGCCAAACTAAGTTAAACAAGTGTCATGCTAAGTGGACTAAATTCATCGAGTCATTTCCTTACGTCATCAAGTACATAAAAGGCAAAGAGAATGTTGTGGTAGA
Organism: Triticum aestivum; assembly: GCF_018294505.1. Classification (NCBI taxonomy): domain Eukaryota; kingdom Viridiplantae; phylum Streptophyta; class Magnoliopsida; order Poales; family Poaceae; genus Triticum; species Triticum aestivum. The sequence goes on along the minus strand of NC_057809.1, from coordinate 61,131,693 downwards.
TGCGCTTTCCCGTAGATGCATGCTTGTTACCCAACTAGAATTGAATGCCATCGGTTTTGAGCACATAAAAGACTTGTATGCGCATGATCCTACTTTTGATATTCCTTATGCCAAGTGTTTGACACATACATCTTGGGAACGATACTACCTCAAAGATGATTATCTTATGAGAGCTAACAAACTATGTATCCTCGAGTCTTCTCTTCGTTTGCTACTTTTGCAAGAGGCTCATGGAGGTGGACTAATGGGACACTTTGGACGTGACAAGACATTCTCCACGCTCTCGAAGAACTATTTTTGGCCAACCGCAACGTCTCATGCTTCACCAACCGATGCTCGACATGACACAAAGCTAAGTCAAAAGCTTAATCCCATGGTCTCTATATGCCACTTTCTATTCCATATCACCCATGAAAAGATATTAGAATGGGCTTTGTGCTTGGTTTGCCTCGAACTCAAAACGGCAAAGATTTCGTGTTTGTTGTTGTGGACCAATTCTCCAAAATGGTTCATTTCATCCCATGCAACAAGATAGACAATGCTTCACATGTTGCGAATCTTTTTTGTAGGGAAATCTTGCGACTCCATGGAGTGCCCAAGACTATTGTCTCAGACCGGACGTCAAGTTCTTGAGCTACTTTTGGAAGACCTTATGCGCCAAGCTCGGAATCAAGCTTTTGTTCTCTTCGGCATACCATCCTCAAACCGACGGCCAAACGGAGGTCACGAACCGGACACTCTCCACTCTACTATGCGTGTTGATCAAGAAGAACATCAAGGAGTGTGGGAGGAGTGCTTACCCATCGCCGAGTACGCCTACAACCGTGCAAGACATTCGACTACCGGCAAGTCCCCATTCGAGGTCGTCTATGGTTTCAACCCGTTGTCCCCATTGGACATTCTTCCTCTACCACTACAAGAGCGCATCAACATGGACGCGAGTGCCCGAGTGAACTACCTCAAGAAGATGCATGAAGATACAAGGCACACTATTGTAACGTCTGGATAATTAAGCTACAGTAATTCCCTCCTAATGGTGCCATGTCATCGCATTTAATTTTCTAAACCTCACTTTGATCCAAACCCAATTCAAATTTAAATTTAAAATGAAGTCAAATTATTATTTCTTCAAATGGTAAAAAAAATGTTCGATGAGTTACAAAAATTCACTATGTATTTAGATTTTAGAAGCCAACATCATTTGACAGGATTAAATGCTCCTAATCTGTTCAAAATGGTGCCAATAACAATTTAGTTGACCTTTTCAATTTCAAAAACATATATTTAAACTTTACAAAAGCTCTGAAACTTTGTTTGTGCGTCACCACTCCATTGTGCATAATTTGTGGGCCAATTTTAGTATTGAACAAAATTCATACTAGCTATGAAAAATACAAAACAGAATAGAAAATGCAAACAGTAAAAAAAGAACCAAGTCCTACTGTGGTAGCGGGCTCTAGTTCAATAGTGCCCGGTCCAGCCCATCAAGAGACCTCCTTCTTCCTCCTGTTCACCCCTCGCACCATGGGCGCAGGGAGCCCGTCCGTGGCGAGATCGCCACGTGCCGACGACCTATAAAGCCTCCGTCGTTATGGACAAACCCTAGCGCCTCAGTTTTTTTTCCTTTCCCTTATCGTTTTCCTCTTCCACGAGCAAGGCCGAACCATCGCCGCCAGTGTCGAGCACGCCCACGCGGCCACCGAACCCCCTTCGCCTCGCCGACGTGTTCACGAGCTCCGCCGTCGTCCTCCTCGTCTTCTGGTGCCACCTGTTGGAGTTGGGAGCCTCTGCATCGACCCCTTCTTCTACCTTCGGCCGCCTCGATCACCGTCGTCGTTACGCCGCCATCGGACCTCCCCGAGCCCACTCGTGCACCTCTACAGGACCGTGGTAAGCATGAGGATCTTCTCCCTCGCTCTCTAGCTTGATTCCGTGCCCGTAGTTGTAACCGTCGTCGTCCCGAATCTAGCCACCGCCGTTCATGGCGCCGCCGCGGCCACCGGGTGCTAAGCTCATGTTCGAGCTCCCTGGCGTGCTCGGCGCTGACCCAGGCACCCAACGCGACCCCGCGCGGATCGTGCGGTGCTCCACGGCCTCGGATTCGTCCGTGCCCGAGCTCCGGCCGCCGTCACTGCTCGTCACCGCCGTTGGATTACGTCACCTCTGCTCGAACCACCGCCACTACCACCGTGCTCACTGCGTCGCCCGCATCTTGTAGGAGTAGGCCTCGGTCCAAATAGTCGCCATGGCCGCCATCCCATCCCCTGCCCGGAGCTGCGCCCGCCGTCCTCACAGGCCCTTGGCCCCGACCGCGCCCGCGCCCGCGCGTGGCCTGGTCGCATGCCCGCGCCGCCCGCTGCTCCTGGGCGCCTCCCCCCGTGCGCTGGCTCCTGTCGCTGGCCGCCGCTGCTGCTTCGTCGCTGCTCCTGGCGCTGGACGCCACTGCTTGCTTTGCTGCTTGCCGTGCTGCTGCTGCTACAGTAACTGAATGTTACTGTAGCGCTAGCTAGCTCTACGGCTATTACGCTGAGTGGCCCTCTAAACAGCCTCAAAACAGCAACTAAACAAAGCTTAACATAGCTAAAATAAATATGGGCGTATAGTACACTTGACAGGGTTCAATTCTTTCCACCGGACCAAATCCATTTGGTGCGCGGTTTAAATCCTATGAAATTCACAAAACTGAAAAATAGCTTTATATTCATAGCTACTTTAGAGCTGTTGCTGATCAAGCAAATGAACTCTAATATGGAGGGAAGTGTTACTAACATGCAAACCGCAGAGAAATGCTTAAAATTGATATAAGGCACAAAATCATTAGAGGTACAGATCCATAGTTGTAGCCTTTTGAAAATAGCTAAAAGATGTTTAAAATTTACGAATTCTCAGACTTAGCAAAATTTCAAGGATTTTTTCCTGATATTGTTAAATCTTTGAAACAATCATAGAAAATAATCCGTAACTCGGATGAAAAAGTTTTATACATGAAAGTTGCTCAGAACGACGAGACGAATCCGGATACGTAGCCCATTCGACCACTAGGCATCCCTAGCATAGAGAACACACAACTTTCCCCCTCCGGTTCATCTGTCCGAAAACGCGAAACACCGGGGATACTTTTCCGGATGTTTCCCCCCTTTGCTGGTATCACCTAGTACCGCATTAGGTCACCTCTAGCACCTCGTATTGTCTTGTTATATGCTTTGTGATACTTTGATTGCTCTGTTATTTATTGTGTCCCCCCTCCGTTACTTCTTTCCGGTAGACCCTGAGACCGCTGCTGGTATCCCTGTGATCGACTACATCGACAACGAACCCTTCTTGCCAAAGCAACCAGGCAAGCCCCCCACTTTGATCACCAGATATCGCCTACTCTTCTCTCTACTTCTTGCATTAGAGTAGTGTAGCATGTTACTGCTTCCGTTAATCCTATCCTGATGCATAGCCTGTCCTTGCTACTACTGTTGTTACCTTTACCTGTAATCCTAATGCTTAGTATAGGATGCTAGTTTATCATCAGTGGCCCTACATTCTTGTTGGTCTGCCATGCTATACTATCGGGCCATGATCACTCGGGAGGTGATCACGGGTATATACTTATACATATATACATACTATACAGATGGTGACTAAAGTCAGGTCGGCTCATTGAGTACCCGCGAGTGATTCCGATGTTGGGGGCTGAAGGGGCAGGTGGCTCCATCCCGGTAGAGGTGGGCCTGAGTTCCCGAAGGCCGCCGACTGTTACACTGTGGCAGAGCGACAGGGCAGGTTGAGACCACCTAGGAGAGAGGTGGGCCTGGCCCTGGTCGGCGTCCGTGGTTATTTCAAAATAACACGCTTAACGAGATCTTGGTATTTGATCTGAGTCTGGCTACTGGCCTATACGCACTAACCAACTACGCGGGAACAGTTATGGGCACTCGACGTCGTGGTATCAGCCGAAGCCTTCGTGACGTCAGCGACTGAGCGGCGCGCGTCGGGTTGGACTGCGTAACGCAACTTCCTTTGTAATGGAGGTTGCTAGGTCTGCTCTCTAGCCGCGTTCGCAACGTGCAGGTGTGCAAAGGGCGATGGGCCCAGACCCCTGTGCCATAGGATTTAGACCGGTGTGCTGACCTCTCTGTTGAGCCTAGGTAGGGCTGCGACGTGTTGATCTTCCGAGGCCGGGCATGACCCAGGAAAGTGTGTCCGGACAAAGGGGATCGAGCGTGTTGGGAAATGTGGTGCACCCCTGCAGGGAAGTTAATCTATTCGAATAGCCGTGATCTTCGGTAACAGGACGACTTGGAGTTGTACCTTGACCTTATGACAACTAGAACTGGATACTTAATAAAACACACCTTTTCAAGTGCCAAATACAAACTCGGTGATCGCTCTCTAACAGGGCGACGAGGAGAGGATCGCCGGGTAGGATTATGCTACACGATGCTACTTGGTGAACTTACCTTCTGCTCTCTCCTACATGCTGCAAGATGGAGGTGGCCAGAAGCGTAGTCTTCGACAGTACTAGCTATCCCCCTCTTATTCCGGCATTCTGCAGTTCAGCCCACATATGATACCCGTTTTCCATTTGATACCAATGCATACATATGTAGTGTAGCTCCTTGCTTGCGAGTATTTTGGATGAGTACTCACGGTTGCTTTGTTCCCCCTTTTCCCCCTTTCTATACCCGATTGCTGCGACCAGACGATGGAGTCCAGGAGCCAGACGCCACCGTTGATGACTCCTACTACTCTGTAGGTGCCTACCTCTACATGCAGCCCGCTGATGACGACCAGGAGTAGTTTAGGAGGATCCCAGGCAGGAGGCCTGCCCCTCTTTCGATATGTATCCTAGTTTGTGCTAGCCTTCTTAAGGCAAACTTGTTTACTTATGTCTGTACTCAGATATTGTTGCTTCCGCTGACTCGTCTATGATCGAGCTCTTGTATTCAAGCCTTCGTGGCCCCTGGCTTGTAATATGATGCTTGTATGACTTATTTTATTTGTAGAGTTGTGTTGTGATATCTTCCCGTGAGTCCCTGATCTTGATCGTACACGTTTGCGTGTATGGTTAGTGTATGATTGAATCGGGGGCGTCACAAGTTGGTATCAGAGCCGACTGCCTGTAGGAATCCCCCTTCCACACTCCTTGGCCGAAGTTGAGTCTAGTCGATGAAAATTGTTTTACTAACTTGGCTGTGCAGCCCATGGGCCCACGTCTCCATTGGGTGATATTAGTATCTTTTACTCCTCGTCTATACTCTGGGACTCTAATCTCTCTCCTATTCGGGTTAAATGATTTGATAACTCTAACTCTAGGTTCTCATAAATACTTTCTCCCGGAGAGCCCCTCGGTCCGAACGATCGAATGCTTCAACAGAAGATTCTAACAATACTCTCAGATATTCTCCCGAGACTTTGTGCCCTCGCTTTTGCAATTACATTCCATCGATAAACCCTATGGATAACCACATACACTTTCCATTCATACAATCATTCTCTGTTGATCTTGTTATTACAAGATACCCTTAAATTCTTTTTATTGTTTCGAGAATACTTTGTCCTTACTGCCTTGCAGTTCTTGCAACCTGAATATCCCTATGGATAATTTCTCGCACTTACCGAGTATCCGCTCATTCCCAGTATTCATGTATTTCATAGAAGTCTTTGAAATACCACTCGATCTCCCAAAAACCCTCAACAACCTATTGCTCTTGAAATTCTTGCTTGCTTGCACTAGGGTTAATCCCATAAGTCTAGTAATCTTATTGACATTCTTTGTCACTATCATTTTGAGTCCATTGATTCAATAAGTTGCGAATGCTCGCAATCCTCAATCAAATCCTAGAATTCATCCTTGCAGATCAGACGTCATTTTGAACAGGAGCTGGCTCGCGACCAATCAAATTGCCGCCGATTGCACCCCTACGGCTATTCGACTTATCCATCCCTAATCAAAGTGTTGCTTCTGATCCATTGATTTGGAATTCATAATTCCTTTGCAATTGAGCTTTGAGTTAGTCAGTTGCTTCTATCTTCTGATCACGTTGCATTCTTTTTCTTCTGGTTGGGTACCGATACTCACATCAGATCCCTTATGGACCACCAGATTCTTTGTTGGATTTTGTCCGACACCGTCCTTCATATTCATTAAACTTGTGAGCCTTTCATCGGATACATATTACCTTTGGTAAATTGTATCCCCTGCTTTGACAACCATGCTCTACTTCCGAGCTTGTGTTAATTACTCCTAAAAGTTTGTGGTATATGTTTCCATGATGCCCCGATGGGTTGAACTTATGCCTTCCTTAATATGTGTGAACTCGAAAGCTTTCACGAGTCATACTCTTCTGGTATTTTGCTAGATAAAATTTCAACATTACAACCTCTTCGAAAATGAGAAGTGAATGAAAGGTTATGCATTCGGGAAGTGGGAGTCGACCTTGAACTTTGCGTTCATGCCCATGGACACGATGTAGATCCTATCATGGAAGCTTCTTGAAATAATAACTATTTCCTTGATATAATATCATCTGGTATCTGTGAATTGATCCTTTGCAACTGTGGCTCCGACCATGATTGTTCTCCTTTGATTCCATTTCTCAGAAAAGATGAAGTACTTGTCTTCTAAAGATCATTTCACATGTCCACCCTCTACTCTGCTCTACCGTTGAGTATTACACTATGGTATCTCGAGAATATCATGGAACTGCATAACTTCTTATGGGCTCTTCATCAACTGTTTTGATTCCAATTTTCCTGGGTTCTGGGTTGTCGTCAACTGAGAACACCAAATAGTGAACCGAGTCCGCACTACGGTTGTAACACCCCGGATGTAATTTACCTAATATGTACTCCAACTCTTGCCGTTTCCGGCACTAAGTTATTTTATTTTCTCGGGTTCGGGTTTTTGTCTCCGTGTGTTGTTGTCGTTGTCATGCATCTCATGTCATGTCATCATGTGCATTGCATTTGCATATGTGTTCATCTCATGCATCCGAGCATTTTCCCCGTTGTCCGTTTTGCATTCCGGCGCTCCTATCTCCTCCGGTGGTCATTTCTATCTTTCTTTCGTGTGTGGGGATTAAACATTTCCGGATTGGACTGGGACTTGCCAAGTGGCATTGGTTTACTACCGGTAGACCGCCTGTCAAGTTTCGTACCATTTGGACTTCGTCTGATGCTCCAACGGTTAACCGAGGGACCGAAAAGGCCTCGTGTGTGTTGCAGCCCAACACCCCTCCATTTTGGCCCAAAACTCACCAAAACCCTCTCCCTCATCTAGAGCGTTCGATCACGATCGCATGACCGAAAACCGCACCTCATTTGGACTCTCCTAGCTCCCTCTATGCCTATAAATATACCCCCCCCTCCGAAATTCTCGGTTCCCCTCTCCCGAAACCCTAAAAATCCCCTCTCTCCGCCGTCGGACGCGTCCGTTTCGGACCGGACAGCGTCCGCCGCCGCCTCTGGCCAATCAGGAAACACCACGTGGGCAGCGCGCCTACATCGCCAGCCTCCTCCGCCGCCGGCCCGCTCGGCCCGTGCGGGGCCCCCGC
>NC_057809.1:61114346-61123733 GCF_018294505.1 Triticum aestivum | reverse complement strand
GCCGCTTCCTCCGACCGCCAACCGCCGCCTCCTCCGGCCACCACCGCTGCGGATCCGCCGCCCCGACTTCCACTCCAGCGACCTCGAAGCTCCGGCCGGCCAACCTCGAAGTCCACGCGTGAACAGTGTTCTCAGATCTAGATCTAGATCCGGTTGACTTTCCTGCTGTAACCCTAATAATTTGTCTTTTTTATCATGCTATATCTCCGCATCCGTAGATCCGTTTTGGGCGTGTAGCATATCAAAATGTTCGTCTCAGAGAGCACATCATTTCATCTCACTGCATCATTTTCATTTGAGTTCATCTTGATGCCCGAAATGCTGTTAGAAGAGAGCTATTTGAGTTAATTGTCAGATCTGTTGTACCAAATAGCTATTTGTCATTTTTGCCATGATTAATGTGTGCATGATATGCCCCTGAGCTCTACATGTGTTTTGTTATATGCTTTGCCATCTTTCCAGAGGTGCTATCCATGTATTTTTGTGATATGTGTGGTGACTAGCACAAGCTTGCAAAGTGGTGCTTTCGTTAATGCTGATTTCAGGGACTTAGCAATTCCACTAAGTCCTTGATCTGTTTTTATCAATATGCCATATGTTCATGTTGCTTCCTAGTGATCCGTACCTCTTTTGAGGATGATCAGTAAGGATGATTTGTTAATCTTGTAGTGCTCTATCTATCCATGTCTTTGTTTGCAATTATGGAGCACCCTAGCTTGAGTCAATCGAGCTCTACTTTTGCTATTTCGTGAATCTGGGCAGATTGTCTACTTGTTAGCGATTTTGCCGAAGATGTGGTAGTTGATCCGTGCATGCTATGTTGTTGTTCTTGCCATGTCTAGCTTATATAATGTGTATTATTGATGGGTGTATGCTTAGATTTTCATGCCTTGCTCTGTAGCGAATGCATCGAGCTCGTAAACATGCCTACTTGATATCATATTTGCATGCTCCAGTTTTTTACTAAGTCTCTGATCTGATTATGTTTTTGTCATGTTCACATGCTTACAATTGTATTTTCTGATCCCTTTTGGCTCAAGGTCACTAAGTGACTTTTGTTAAGATCTTTGAGTAGCTCCATGCCATGCTTTACTTTGCCATGTTAAGTTCCTGTAGCATCTAGTTTCCTTGCTCCAAAGTGTGCTACCTGATCTGAAATTACAGGCTTGTGTTAATTTCACTTAAGTCTGAAACCTGTTTACCAATTACACTTTTGCCATGCTTGTTTGAATCTGTTATTGGATGAATTGGCCGTAGCTCAGTGTTCATCTTTTGTTAAGCATCATGAGTGGATCCCTGCCATGTATTTTGTTGTCTTGTTTGAGTGCTGTAGCATACTTATCTTGATGCATTTAGATGGCTACTTCCTGTTTATCGTAGACCGGTGCCATATTTGTTTTGCTTGGCATTTCCGAACCGTGCCTCCGATTCCGGTGTTCTTTATATCTCTTTCAAGCGAAATCACCTCACCTTTCCAGTGGCACACTTGGATTTCCAAGTTGAGGACAGGTTCGATCATTCCTTGTAAAATCTTGCATATGCATCACATATCGCATCCCGCATAGCATACCATGTTTGCATCATGTTGTTTGAGCTTTGCACGTGGTTGATTGCGTTCCTTTTGCTTGTTTGTCTTGTTTGGGTAGAGCCAGGAGAAGAGTTCGCTAACGAGGAGCCCGTTGAGTTTGCTTTCGAGGATCCAGTCAACTCAAACAACTTTGCAGGCAAGATGATCATACCCTCGAAATCACTTCTATCTTTGCTTTGCTAGATGCTCGCTCTTTTGCTATGTCTATGCTATGATGCCTACCACTTGCCTATCATGCCTCCTAAATTGCCATGTCAAACCTCTAACCCACCATGTCCTAGCAAACCGTTGATTGGCTATGTTACCGCTTTGCAAAGCCTCTCTTATAGCGTTGCTAGTTGCAGGTGAAGATTGGAAATCGTTCCTTGTTGGAACATTATTTTTCTTGTTGGGATATCATTATATTATCTTGTTATATTAATGCATCTATATACTTGGTAAAGGGTGGAAGGCTCAGCCTTTTGCCTAGTGTTTTGTTCCACTCTTGCCGCCATATTTTCCGTCATATCGGTGTTATGTTCCCGGATTTTGCGTTCCTTACGCGGTTGGGTAATAATGGGAACCCCTTGACAGTTTGCCTTGAATAAAACTCTTCCAGCAATGCCCAACCTTGGTTTTACCATTTGCCACCTAGCCTCTTTTCCCCTTGGGTTTCCGGAGCCCGAGGGTCATCTTATTTAAACCCCCCCGGGCCAGTGCTCCTTTGAGTGTTGGTCCAAACAGAGCCACTTGCAGCGCCACCTCGGGGAAACTCGAGGTTTGGTTTTAGTTGTACATAGTGTTCATCTGAGTGTGCCCTGAGAACGAGATATGTGCAGCTCCTATCGGGATTTGTCGGCACATTCAGGCGGTGTTGCTGGATTAGTTTTACCTTGTCGAAATGTCTTGTAACCGGGATTCCGAGTCTTATCGGGTCTTCCCGCTAGAAGGTATATCCTTCGTTGACCGTGAGAGCTTGTCATGGGCTAAGTTGGGACTCCCCTGCAGGGATTTGAACTTTCGAAAGCCGTGCCCGCGGTTATGGGCAGATGGGAATTTGTTAATATCCGGTTGTAGATAACTTGAACCTTAACTTAATTAAAATGAATCAACTATGTGTGTTACCGTGATGGTCTCTTCTCGGCGGAGTCCGGGAAGTGAACACGGTGTTGGAGTAATGTTTGCGCAGGTTATTCTCTAGTTATTCGTTCGTGCATTGCCTTCTCTTCTCGCTCTCTTTGCGAACAGGTTAGCCACCATATATGCTAGTCGCTTGCTGCAGCTCCACATTTTACCTTGCCTTACCTATAAGATTAAATAGTCTTGATCGCGAGGGTGCGAGATTGATGAGTCCCCGTGGCTCACAGATTACTTCCAAACCAGATGCAGGGCCCTATGACTCTGTTCTAGATGATGCGCTTGAGCTCAAGTGGGAGTTCGATGAAGACTCACGCCATTACTATGCGTCTTTCCCTGATGATCAATAGTGGTGCCCAGTTGGGGCGATCGGAGCCATGTCGCATGTTGGGTTGATCTTTTATTTTGGTACCGTAGTCGGACCATGAGTGTATTGGTTGATGTAATGCTATTTATGTACTTTGTTTGACGTGGCGAGTGTAAGCCAACTATGTACCTTCCCCTTTTATTATCTATTTACATGGGATGTTGTGAAGATTGCCTTACTTGCGACATTGCTTTCAATGTGGTTATGCCTCTAAGTCGTGCTTCGACACGTAGGAGATATAGCCGCATCGAGGGCGTTACAAGTTGGTAATCAGAGCCTTCCCCGACCTTAGGAGCCCCATTGCTTGATCGAACTAGCAGTCGAGTGAGTCTAGAAAAATGTTTGAGTCATTTAGGAATTATATATCGTAGAGTTTAGGAATTCTTTTTACTCCCCAGTCCCTTCATCGCTCTGGTAAAGCATCCTGACGTAGAGTTTTGTCTCTTCTCTTCTCAAATTTCACAAAAAAAATTAGGATCACGCGGGTATCTTGGAATCGTTCCGATGGTTTTGTAACGAGAACATTGTTCTTGGTGCCTCCTGTCATTTAGGGGTTGTGGCAGTGTCCCGGGGAGTTGAGCTCCGAGGTGTTGTCGTCACAATTTTATCGTTGCAGTTCTGGAATACCTGAGTTTAGTACGCCGACATCGAAAATCTCTTTTATGCAGTTGTTGGTGAGATAACCTCGACGCCACCCAATACTGGGGCGGGAGTTCGGGAGTATTGCCATAACTTGTATAACGGATGCTTTTCGAAGGTTGAGGTAGATGGTTTTCGAAGTTTTTCTCGGTTATGCGTTGAAGGATGGATACAGCTGGATGTAGGACTTGCTAGATTTGGGTGAGATATTATGCTTCCCCTGTATCCCAACACCTGATTGCATAACCGGAAAGGTTCGGGAGTTTCATAGGTGGGAATTCTTGTAGCTCTAGTTCTTCTTCCACGGATATTTGGTTTGAGATTGGGATTTCTTACCGAGTATTCGTTCTTGCTCCGTACCTTCTTGATTTATTCCTCTACCTAAATTCTAAGTGGCTTCTCAATTTATGTATATGTGACCATTTCAATTGGAATACATTCGTTCATTTTGTTCGGATGTGAAGACTATATTTTGCAATTTCATCCCGTTGGATTCATCTTCAATATTTATCTATCAATGTGCTAATGGATGTCAACCTCTTCAGGATGGCTCCTCCAACGTGCACGACTCCGAATCCTGATCCGCCACCACCATCACCTCCTCCTCCGGAGGCATGGCAAGCTGTGATGGCCGCTACCAATGCAAACACGAAGTTGATCATGCAAATTCTTCAAGAGCGCAACCAAGCGAACCAAGGCAACCAAGGCAATAATCAGAATCGTTTTGCTACACTCAACGAGTTCCTTGCTAACCAGCCAAAGACTTTCAGCAATTGTGTTGAGGCAACTGATGCTGACGATTGGCTCGTGGACTTATGCAAGCATTTCGAGTGCAGTAATGTCAGGCCTGAGGACTTTGTCAAGTTTGCTTCCTTTCAACTCAAAGACCAAGCTGCAGAATGGTTCCAGCAGTACAAGGATTCCAGAGGAGGCCGTGAGATTACCTGGGATGAATTCCGTCAAGACTTCAAAGCTCATCATATCCCTCAAAGCGTGGTTGAAAGCAAGCGTGAGGAATTCCGCAACCTGAAGCAAGGCTCTTTGTCTGTCTATGACTACAACAAGTTGTTTCAGAAGCTCGCCCACTTTGCTAATCAGGACGTCCCTGACGAGAAGAGCATGATATACCAGTTCAGGGGTGGTCTCAGAGAAGAAATCCAGCTAGCTCTTGATCTCTTTGAGCCCTTGAGGTACGATGAGTTCTAAAACATGGCATTGAAGCAAGAGGCTGCTCAACTGAAGTGTGATGCCTCCAAGAAGCGAGTCAGAGATGCTACTCCTTCTTCCCCTACTCAAGTGGCCAAGCAGCAGAAGTATTGGCTTCCTCCTCCTCCGTTCCGTCAGCCTTATCAGCAGAAGAGCAAAGGTGGCAGTGGATCTTCCCACCCACCCAACCCTAGCTTTCAGAACAAGACTTCATCTTAAGCTCCAAGACCGAGTGCTCCGTATCACCGTCCGCTTTCAGAGGTCACATGCAACAAGTGCCAACAGAAGGGTCACTATGCCAACAAGTGCTTCAACCAGAGGCGTTTCCCTCCTCCTCCTGTGAGATCGGCAAGTACAGCTGTGGTCAAGCATAACCCCAAGCACGCCAAGGTGAACTTGCTGAATGCATCTCAGGCAGAGGACTCGCCAGATGTCATCATGGGTAACCTTCCTGTTAACGATGTTCCTGCAAAAGTTCTTTTTGACACTGGTGCATCGCTTTCTTTTATTTCAACACCATTTGTGACCGAAAGGATTCCTTTCCCGTTGAAGATTGTGTCTCCGGGCAAGCAAATGACTTCTAACAATTGCGTCCCGGATGTCTCTATCACGTTGGGCGACTACAAGTTTATTTCTTCTCCGGTGGTCCTTGGTAACTCGGATATTGATCTTATTCTCGGAATGGACTGGCTTTCTAAGCACAAGGCTCAGCTTGATTGTGCAGCCAGGCAGATTCAATTGACTCATTCGTCTGAGGATGTAATTGTCTTTGCCACTCGTGATGATATAATCCGTCTGTTTTCTATCAATGAGAAGGGTGAACTGGATGCCATCTCGCAAATTCCAGTCGTTTGTGAATATCAAGACGTCTTTCCAGAAGAGCTTCCAGGAATGCCTCCACACTGGCCAGTTGAATTCATCATCGATCTTGAGGTGGCACGGAACCGGTGTGCAAGCGTCCTTACAAGCTCGGACCTGAAGAGTTGAAGGAGCTGAAGAAGCAACTCGATATTCAAGAGTGACTGGGTCTCATCCGACCTAGTTCCTCTCCGTGGGGTTGTGGAGTACTTTTTGTGAAGAAGAAGGATGGAATGGACCGACTTTGTGGTCACTACCGTCCATTGAACAAGAAGACTATCAAGAACAAGTACCCACTTCCCAACATCAACGAGCTGTTCGAACAACTCAAAGGTGCCCAAGTATTCTCCAAGCTTGATCTCCGTATGGGCTATCACCAGATTCGAATCCATGAGCAAGATATTCCCAAGACGGCGTTCAGAACAAGCTATGGTTTATATAAATACACTGTCATGTCTTTTGGCCTCGTCAACACTCCTCTGACTTTCTCTCGCATGATGAACTTCATCTTCAACGCCTACACAAATGACTTTGTTTTGGTCTATCTCGACGACATTCTGGTCTTTTCGAAGAACAAGGAAGATCATGCCAAGCATTTGCGTTTGGTGCTTGATAGGCTCAGGGAACATCAGTTCTACGCCAAGTTCTCAAAGTGTGAGTTTTGGCTCGATGAGGTTCTTTATCTTGGGCATATCATCTCTACCAAGGGCATTGCGGTGAATCCTGAGAAGGTGTCTGCAATTGTGAATTGGGAACCACCTCAGAACGTGAAGCAACTCCGTAGCTTCCTCGGTCTCGCAAGCTACTGTCGAAGGTTCATTGAGAACTTTTCAAAGATCGCGAAGCTTCTTTCAAACCTTCTCCAGAAGCATGTCAAGTACGTTTGGTCTCCGGAATGTGACATCGCTTTCAACACTTTGAAAGAGAAATTGGTCACTGCTCCAGTTCTGACTCCTCCTGATGAATCCAAACCGTTCGAGGTCTTCTGTGATGCCTCTCTCCAAGGTCTTGGTGCAGTGTTGATGCAAGAGAAGAAAGTTGTGGCTTATACCTCTCGCCAGTTGAAGCCCAACGAGAAGAACTACCCCACTGATGACCTCGAGTTGGTGGCAGTTGTGCATGCTCTTTTGACTTGGAGACATCTCTTATTGGGAAGAAAAGTGGACATCTTCACTGACCACAAGAGTCTCAAGTACATCTTCACTCAGCCTAATCTCAACCTCAGACAGACTCATTGGGTCGAAATGATTCAAGAGTATAATCCGAGTATCTAGTATACTCCAGGCAAGGCCAATGTGATTGCTGACGGATTGAGCAGGAAGGCTTATTGCAACAGTCTGATTCTCAAGCCTTATCAACCCGAGATTTGTGAAGCTTTCCGCAAACTCAATTTGCAAGTTGTTCCTCAAGGTTTCCTCGCCAACCTTCAAGTCTCTCCTACTTTGGAAGACCAGATTCGCGCAGCTCAACTTCTTGATGCTATGGTGAAGAAGGTGAAGATTGGGATTGCCAAGAGTCAACCCAAGTACAAGTGCTACCGCCTTGATGACAAGGATACTCTCTTCTTCGAGGATCGTATTGTTGCGCCCAAAGGTGACCTTCGTAAAGTGATCATGAACGAGGCTCACAATTCTCTCCTCTCCATCCACCCTGGGAGCACGAAGATGTATCAGGACCTCAAGCAGGCTTATTGGTGGACTCGAATGAAGCGCGAGATTGCTCAATTCGTGAATGAGTGTGATGTCTGCAGAAGAGTGAAGGCAGAACACCAAAGGCCAGCTGGTCTCCCCCAACCTCTTGCCATTCCAGAATGGAAGTTTGACCACATTGAGATGGACTTCGTGACTGGGTTTCCAAAGTCCAAGCGTGGCAATGATGCTATATTCATTGTCATCGACAAACTCACTAAAGTGGCTCACTTTCTACCTATCAAAGAGTCTATCACTGCAGCTCAATTGGCGGAGCTGTATACCTCTCGAATTGTCTCGCTGCACGGCATTCCATAGGTGATCTCTTCAGACCGTGGCAGCATCTTTACCTCCAAGTTTTGGGATTCTTTTCAGAAGGCCATGGGCACCAACATCCGCTTCAGCACAGCTTTCCATCCTCAAACTAGCGGTCAAGTCGAGCATGTCAACCAGATTCTGGAAGATATGCTCAGGGCTTGCGTTATATCTTTCAGCATGAAGTGGGAAGATTGTCTTCCATATGTTGAATTCTCCTACAACAACAATTTTCAAGCAAGTTCGGGCAAGGCCCCATTCGAAATTCATTATGGCAGGAAGTGTCGTACCCCTCTCAACTGGTCTGAAACCGGTGAACGTCAGCTTCTTGGAAATGACTTAATCACAGAGGCAGAGGAGATGTGCAAAGTCATTCGTGATAACCTCAAAGCAGCGCAATCGCGCCAGAAGAGCTACTGTGATAGTAAGCACCGCGATTTGGCTTTCGAGATCGGAGATCATGTCTACCTTCGTGTCTCTCCAATGAAAGGTACTCATCGCTTCGGTATCAAAGGGAAGCTTGCCCTAGATACGTGGGACCTTTCAAGATCGTCAGCAAGAGAGGCGATCTTGCCTATCAACTCAAGATTCCTTCAAACTTTGCCAATGTGCATGACGTGTTCCATGTCTCTCAGCTCCGCAAGTGCTTCAAGACTCCTGACCGCACCGTCAACTTTGAAGACATTGATCTCCAAGAAGATCTCTCTTATCGTGAGCACCCCGTTGCTATTCTTGAAGAGACTGAACGCAAGACTCGCAATAAGTCAATCAAATTCCTCAAAGTCAAGTGGTCACACCATCACGACCGTGAAGCCACCTGGGAACGCGAGGATCACCTCCGTTCTGAGTACCCGGCGTTCTTCCAGTCCTAGATCTCAGGACGAGATCCTTTCATAGTGGTGGAGTGTTGTAACACCCCGGATGTAATTTACCTAATATGTACTCCAACTCTTGCCGTTTCCAGCACTAAGTTATTTTATTTTCTCGGGTTCGGGTTTTTGTCTCCGTGTGTTGTTGTCGTTGTCATGCATCTCATGTCATGTTATCATGTGCATTGCATTTGCATACGTGTTCATCTCATGCATCCGAGCATTTTCCCCGTTGTCCGTTTCGCATTCCGGCGCTCCTATCTCCTCCGGTGGTCATTTCTACCTTTCTTTCGTGTGTGGGGATTAAACATTTCCGGATTGGACCAAGACTTGCCAAGCGGCCTTGGTTTACTACCGGTAGACCGCCTGTCATGTTTCGTACCATTTGGACTTCATTTGATGCTCCAACGGTTAACCGAGGGACCGAAAAGGCCTCGTGTGTGTTGCAGCCCAACACCCCTCCATTTTGGCCCAAAACCCACCAAAACCCTCTCCATCATCTAGAGCGTTCGATCACGATCGCGTGGCCGAAAACCGCACCTCATTTGGACTCTCCTAGCTCCCTCTATGCCTATAAATATACCCCCCCTCCGAAATTCTCGGTTCCCCTCTCCCGAAACCCTAAAAATCCCCTCTCTCCGCCGTCGGACGCGTCCGTTTCAGACCGGACAGCATCCGCCGCCGCCTCTGGCCAGTAAGGAAACGCCATGTGGGCAGCGCGCCCACATCGCCAGCCTCCTC
>NC_057809.1:61082290-61113895 GCF_018294505.1 Triticum aestivum | reverse complement strand
GCCGCCCGACGCCACCTCCTCGCCCCGGTGCCGCCCCACCGCGCCGCTTCCTCCGGCCGCCAACCGCCACCTCCTCCGGCCACCACCGCTGCGGATCCGGCGCCCCCGACTTCCGCTCCGGCGACCTCAAAGCTCCGACCGGCCAATCTCAAAGTCCGTGCGTGAACAATGTTCTCAGATCCAGATCTAGATCTGGTTGACTTTCCTCCTGTAACCCTAATAATTAGTGTTTTTCATCATGCTATATCTCCGCATTCGTAGCTCCATTTTGGGCGTGTAGCATATCAAAATGTTCGACTCAGAGAGCACATCATTTCATCTCATTGCATCATTTTCATTTGAGTTCATCTTGATGCCCTAAATGCTGTTGGAAGAGAGCTATTTGAGTTAATTATCAGATCTGTTGCACCAAATAGCTATTTGTCATTTTTGCCATGATTAATGTGTGCATGATATGCCCCTGAGCTCTACATGTGTTTTGTTATATGCTTTGCCATCTTTCCAGAGGTGCTATCCATGTATTTTTGTGATATGTGTGGTGACTCGCACAAGCTTGCAAAGTGGTGCTTTCGTTAATGCTGATTTCAGGGACTTAGCAATTCCACTAAGTCCTTGATCTGTTTTTATCAATATGCCATATGTTCATGTTGCTTCCTAGTGATCCGTACCTCTTTTGAGGATGATCCGTAAGGATGATTTGTTAATATTGTAATGCTCTATCCATCCATGTCTTTGTTTGCAATTATGGAGCACCCTAGCTTGAGTCAATCGAGCTCTACTTTTGCTATTTCGTGAATCTGGGCAGATTGTCTACTTGTTAGCGATTTTGCCGAAGATGTGGTAGTTGATCCGTGCCTGCTATGTTGTTGTTCTTCCCATGTCTAGTTTATATAATGTGTATTATTGATGGGTGTATGCTTAGATTTTCATGCCTTGCTCTGTAGCGAGTGCATCGAGCTCGTAAACATGCCTACTTGATATCATATTTGCATGCTCCAGTTTTTCACTAAGTCTATGATCTGATTATGTTTTTGCCATGTTCACATGCTTGCAATTGTATTTTCTGATCCCTTTTGGCTCAAGGTCACTAAGTGACTTTTGTTAAGATCTTTGAGTAGCTCCATGCCAAGCTTTACTTTGCCATGTTAAGTTCTTGTAGCATCTAGTTTCATTGCTCCAAAGTGTGCTACCTGATCTGAAATTCCAGGCTTGTGTTAATTTCACTAAGTCTGAAACATGTTTACCAATTGCACTTTTGCCATGCTTGTTTGAATCTGTTATTGGATGAATTGGCCGTAGCTCAGTGTTCATCTTTTGTTAAGCATCATGAGTGGATCCCTGCCATGTATTTTGTTGTCTTGTTTGAGTGTTGTAGCATACTTATCTTGATGCATTTAGATGGCTACTTGCTGTTTATCGCAGACCGGTGCCATATTTGTTTTGCTTGCCATTTCCAAACCGTGCCTCCGATTCCGGTGTTAGCTTTCAAGAGAAATCACCTCACCTTTCCAGTGGCACACTTGGATTTCCAAGTTGAGGCCAGGTTCGATCATTCCTTGTAAAATCTTGCATATGCATCACATATCGCATCCCGCATAGCATACCATGTTTGCATCATGTTGTTTGAGCTTTGCACGTGGTTGATTGCGTTCCTTTTGCTTGTTTGTCTTGTTTGCGTAGAGCCGGGAGAAGAGTTCGCTAACGAGGAGCCCGTTGAGTTTGCTTTCGAGGATCCAGTCAACTCTGACAACTTTGCAGGCAAGATGATCATACCCTCGAAATCACTTCTATCTTTGCTTTGCTAGATGCTCGCTCTTTTGCTATGCCTATGCTACGATGCCTACCACTTGCCTATCATGCCTCCCAAATTGCCATGTCAAACCTCTAACCCACCATGTCGTAGCAAACCATTGATTGGCTATGTTACCGCTTTGCTCAGCCCCTCTTATAGCGTTGCTAGTTGCAGGTGAAGATTGGAGATCGTTCCTTGTTGGAACATTATTTTTCTTGTTGGGATATCATTATATTATCTTATTATATTAATGCATCTATATACTTGGTAAAGGGTGGAAGGCTTGGCCTTTTGCCTAGTGTTTTGTTCCACTCTTGCCGCCCTAGTTTCCATCATATCGGTGTTATGTTCCCGGATTTTGCGTTCCTTACGCGGTTGGGTAATAATGGGAACCCCTTGATAGTTCGCCTTGAATAAAACTCTTCCACCAATGCCCAACCTTGGTTTTACCATTTGCCACCTAGCCTCTTTTTCCCTTGGGTTTCCGGAGCCCGAGGGTCATCTTATTTAAACCCCTTGGGCCAGTGCTCCTCTGATTGTTGGTCCAAACAGAGCCACTTGCAGCGCCACCTCGGGGAAACTCGAGGTTTGGTTTTAGTTGTACGTAGTGTTCATCTGAGTGTGCCCTGAGAATGAGATATGTGCAGGTCCTATCGGGATTTGTCGACACATTCGGGCGGTGTTGCTGGATTAGTTTTACCTTGTCGAAATGTCTTGTAACCGGGATTCCGAGTCTGATCGGGTCTTCCCGCTAGAAGGTATATCCTTCGTTGACCATGAGAGCTTGTCATGGGCTAAGCTGGAACTCCCCTGCAGGGATTTGAACTTTCGAAAGCCGTGCCCGCGGTTATGGGCAGATGGGAATTTGTTAATATCCGGTTGTAGATAACTTGAACCATAACTTAATTAAAATGAATCAACTGTGTGTGTTACCGTGATGGCCTCTTTGTTGGAAATATGCCCTAGAGGCAATAATAAAATGATTATTATATTTCCTTGTTCATGATAATTGTCTATTATTCATGCTATAATTGTATTATCCGGAAATCGTAATACATGGGTGAATACATAGACCACAATGTGTCCCTAGTGAGCCTCTAGTTGACTAGCTCGTTGATCAACATATAGTCTTGGTTTCCTGGCTATGGACATGGGGATGTAATTGATAACGGGATCACATCATTAGGAGAATGATGTGATGGACAAGACCCAAACCTAAGCATAGCACAAAGATCCTGTAGTTCGTTTGTTGTAGCTTTTCTGAATGTCAAGTATCATTTCCTTAGACCATGAGATTGTGCAACTCCCGGATACCGTATGAGTGCCTTGGGTGTGCCAAACGTCACAACGTAACTAGGTGACTATAAAGGTACATTACAGGTATCTCCGAAAGTGTCTGTTGGGTTGGCACGAATCAAGACTGGGATTTTTCACTCCGTATGACGGAGAGGTATCTCTGGGCCCACTCGGTAATGCATCATCATAATGAGCTCAATGTGATCAAGAGGTTGATCACGGGATCATGCATCACGGTACAAGTAAAGTGACTTGCCGGTAACGAGACTGAACAAGGTATTGGGATACCGACGATCGAGTCTCGGGCAAGTAACGTACCGATTGACAAAGGGAATTAAATACGGGATTGATTAAGTCCTCGACATCGTGGTTCATCCGATGAGATCGTCGAGGAGCATGTGGGAGCCAACATGGGTATCCATATCCCGCTGTTGGTTATTGGCCGGAGATTCGTCTTGGTCATGTCTGCTTGTCTCCCGAACCCATAGGTTCTACACACTTAAGGTTCGGTGACGCTAGGGTTGTAGGGATATGAGTATGCAGTAATCCGAAAGTTGTTCGGAGTCCCGGATGAGATCCTGGACATCACAAGGAGTTCCGGAATGGTCAGGAGGTGAAGAATTATATATAGGAAGTGTAGTTTCGGCCATCGGGAAAGATTCGGGGTCACCGGTATTGTACCGGGACCACCGGATGGGTCCCGGGGGTCCACCGGGTGGAGCCACCCATCCCGGAGGGCCCCATGGGCCGAAGTGGGGAGGGGAACCAGCCCATAGTGGGCTAGTGCGCCCCCCCCCTTGGGCCCCCCTGCGCCTAGGGTTGGAAACCCTAGGGTGGGGGGCGCCTCCACTTGCCTTGGGGGGCACTCCACCCCCCTTGGCCGCTGCCCCCTTGGGAGATCCCATCTCCAGGGCCGGCGCCCCACCAGGGGGCCTATATAAAGGAGGGGGGAGGGAGGGCAGCCGCACCCAAGCCTTGGCGCCTCCCTCTCCCCTGCTACACCTCTCCCTCTCGCAGAAGCTCGGCGAACCCTGCTGCGATCACTGCTGCATCCACCACCACGCCGTTGTGCTGCTGGATCTTCATCAACCTCTCCTTCCCCCTTGCTGGATCAAGAAGGAGGAGACGTCATCCGCTCCGTACGTGTGTTGAACGCGGAGGTGCCGTCCGTTCGGCACTTGGTCATCGGTGATTTGGATCACGGTGAGTACGACTCCATCATCCCCGTTCTCTGAATGCTTCCGCTCGTGATCTACAAGGGTATGTAGATGCACTCCTCTCTCCCTTGTTGCTAGATGACTGCATAGATTGATCTTGGTGATGTGTAGCAAATTTTAAAATTCTGCTACGTTCCCCAACAGTGGCATCATGAGCTAGGTCTATGCGTAGTTACTATGGACGAGTAGAACACAAAGTAGTTGTGGGCGTCGATATTGTCAATTGGCTTGCCATTACTAGTCTTATCTTGATTCGGCGGCATCGTGGGATGAAGCGGCCCGGACCAACCTTACACGTATGCTTACGTGAGACCGGTCTCACCGACTGACATGCACTAGTTGCATAAGGTGGCTGGCGGGTGTCTGTCTCTCCCACTTTAGTCGGACCGGATTCGATGAACAGGGTCCTTACGAAGGGTAAATAGAAATTGGCAATTCATGTTGTGGTTTTGGCATAGGTAAGAAACGTTCTTGCTAGAAACCTATAGCAGCCACGGAAAAACTTGCAACAACAATTAGAGGACGTCTAACTTGTTTTTGCAGCAAGTGTTTTGTGATGTGATATGGCCAAAGGTTGTGATGAATGATGAATGATATATGTGATGTATGAGATTGATCATGTTCTTGTAATAGGAATCACGACTTGCATGTCGATGAGTATGACAACCGGCAGGAGCCATAGGAGTTGTCTTTATTTATTTATGACCTACGTGTCAACATAAACGTCATGTAATTACTTTACTTTATTGCTAAAGCATTATCCATAGTAGTAGAAGTAATAGATGATGAGAAAACTTCAAGAAGACACGATGATGGAGATCATGATGATGGAGATCATGGTGTCATGCCGGTGACAACGATGATCATGGAGCCCCGAAGATGGAGATCAAAGGAGCAAATGATATTGGCTGTATCATGTCACTATTTGATTGCATGTGATGTTTATCATGTTTTACATCTTATTTGCTTAGAACGACGGTAGCTTAAATAAGATGATCCCTCGAAATAATTTCAAGAAAGTGTCCCCCCTAACTGTGCACCGTTGCGAAGGTTCGTTGTTTCGAAGCACCACGTGAAGATCGGGTGTGATAGATTCTAACGTTCGAATACAACGGGTGTAAGCCAGATTTACACACGCGATACACTTACGTTGACTTGACGAGCCTAACATGTACAGACATGGCCTCGGAACACAGAAGACTGAAAGGTCGAGCATGAGTCGTATAGAAGATACGATCAACATGAAGATGTTCACCGATGTTGACTAGTCCGTCTCACGTGATGATCGGACACGGCCTAGTTAACTCGGATCATGTTATACTTAGATGACTGGAGGGATGTCTATCTGAGTGGGAGTTCATTGAATAATTTGATTAGATGAACTCAATTATCATGAACTTAGTCTAAAATCTTTACAATATGTCTTGTAGATCAAATGGCCCACGTTGTCCTCAACTTCAACGCGTTCCTAGAGAAAACCAAGCTGAAAGATGATGGCAGCAACTATACGGACTGGGTCCAGAACCTGAGGATCATCCTCATAGCTGCCAAGAAAGATTATGTCCTAGAAGCACCGCTAGGTGACGCACCCATCCCAGAGAACCAAGACGTTATGAACGCTTGGCAGCAGCGTGCTGATGATTACTCCCTCGTTCAGTGCGGCATGCTTTACAGCTTAGAACCGGGGCTCCAAAAGCGTTTTGAGAAACACGGAGCATATGAGATGTTCGAAGAGCTGAAAATGGTTTTTCAAGCTCATGCCCGGGTCGAGAGATATGAAGTCTCCGACAAGTTCTTTAGTGGTAAAATGGAGGAAAATAGTTCTGTCAGTGAGCACATACTCACAATGTCTGGGTTACATAACCGCTTGACTCAGCTGGGAGTTAATCTCCCAGATGACGCGGTCATTGACAGAATCCTTCAGTCGCTTCCACCAAGCTACAAGAGCTTTGTGATGAACTTCAATATGCAGGGGATGGAAAATACCATTCCTGAGGTATATTCAATGCTGAAATCAGCGGAGGTAGAAATCAAAAAGGAACATCAAGTGTTGATGGTGAATAAAACCACTAAGTTCAAGAAAGGCAAGGGTAAGAAGAACTTCAAGAAGGACGGCAAGGGAGTTGCCGCGCCCGGTAAGCAAGCTGCCGGGAAGAAGCCAAAGAATGGACCCAAGCCCGAGACTGAGTGCTTTTATTGCAAGGGAAGTGGTCACTGGAAGCGGAACTCCCCCAAATACTTAGCGGACAAGAAGGCCGGCATCACGAAAGGTATATGTGATATACATGTAATTGATGTGTACCTTACCAGTACTCGTAGTAGCTCCTGGGTATTTGATACCGGTGTGGTTGCTCACATTTGTAACTCAAAGCAGGAGCTGCGGAATAAGCAGAGACTGGCGAAGGACGAGGTGACGATGCGCGTCGGGAATGGTTCCAAGGTCGATGTGATCGCCGTCGGCACGCTACCTCTACATTTACCTACGGGATTAGTTTAAACCTCAATAATTGTTATTTAGTGCCAGCTTTGAGCATGAACATTGTATCAGGATCTCGTTTAATATGAGATGGCTACTCATTTAAATCCAAGAATAATGGTTGTTCTATTTATATGAGAGATATGTTTTATGGTCATGCTCTGATGGTGAATGGTTTATTCTTAATGAATATCGAGTGTAATGCTACACATATTCATAGTGTGAATACCAAAAGATGTAAGGTTGATAATGATAGTCCCACATACTTGTGGCACTGCCGCCTTGGTCACATAGGTGTCAAACGCATGAAGAAGCTCCATGCAGATGGACTTTTAGAGTCTCTTGATTATGAATCATTTGACACGTGCGAACCATGCCTCATGGGTAAGATGACCAAGACTCCGTTCTCAGGAACAATGGAGCGAGCAACCAACTTATTGGAAATCATACATACAGATGTGTGCGGTCCAATGAGTGTTGAGGCTCGCGGTGGTTATCGTTATGTTCTCACCCTCACTGATGACTTGAGTAGATATGGGTATGTCTACTTAATGAAACACAAGTCTGAGACCTTTGAAAAGTTCAAGGAATTTCAGAGTGAGGTTGAGAATCAACGTGACATGAAAATCAAGTTCTTGCGATCAGATCGTGGGGGAGAATACTTGAGTCACGAATTTGGCACACACTTAAGAAAATGTGGAATAGTTTCACAACTCACGCCGCCTGGAACACCTCAGCGTAATGGTGTGTCCGAACGTCGTAATCGCACTCTATTGGATATGGTGCGATCTATGATGTCTCTTACCGATTTACCGCTGTCATTTTGGGGCTATGCTTTAGAGACTGCCGCATTCACTTTAAATAGGGCTCCGTCGAAATCCGTTGAGACGACACTGTACGAATTATGGTTTGGGAAGAAACCTAAGCTGTCGTTTCTAAAATTTTTGGGATGCAATTCTTATGTCAAGAAACTTCAACCTGAAAAGCTCGAACCCAAGTCAGAAAAATGCGACTTCATAGGATACCCTAAAGAAACTATTGGGTATACCTTCTACCTCAGATCCGAAGGCAAGATCTTCGTTGCCAAGAATGGATCCTTTCTAGAGAAAGAGTTTCTCTCGAAAGAAGTAAGTGGGAGGAAAGTAGAACTTGATGAAGTATTACCTCTTGAACCGGAAAGTGGCGCAACACAGGAAAATGTTCCTGAGGTGCCTACACTGACTAGAGAGGAAGTTAATGATGCTGATCATGAAACGTCAGATCAAGTTGCTACTGAACTTCGTAGGTCCACAAGGACACGTTCCGCACCAGAGTGGTACGGCAACCCTGTCTTGGAAATCATGTTGTTAGACAACGGTGAACCTTCGAACTATGAAGAAGCGATGACGGGCCCGGATTCCGACAAATGGCTGGAAGCCATGAAATCTGAGATAGGATCCATGTATGAAAACGAAGTATGGACTTTGACTGACTTGCCCGATGATCGGCGAGCCATAGAAAATAAATGGATCTTTAAGAAGAAGACAGACGCGGATGGTAATGTGACCATCTATAAAGCTCGGCTTGTCGCTAAGGGTTATCGACAAGTTCAAGGGGTTGACTACGATGAGACTTTCTCACCTGTAGCGAAGCTGAAGTCCATTCGAATCATGTTAGCAATTGCCGCATTCTATGATTATGAAATATGGCAAATGGACGTCAAAACGGCATTCCTTAATGGTTTCCTTAAGGAAGAATTGTATATGATGCAGCCGGAAGATTTTGTCGATCCTAAGAATGCTGACATGGTGTGCAAGCTCCAACGCTCGATTTATGGGCTGGTGCAAGCATCTCGGAGTTGGAACATTCGCTTTGATGAGATGATCAAAGTGTTTGGGTTTATGCAGACTTATGGAGAAGCCTGCATTTACAAGAAAGTGAGTGGGAGCTCTGTAGCATTTCTCATATTGTATATGGATGACATACTGTTGATGGGAAATGATATAGAATTCTTGGAAAGCATAAAGGCCTACTTGAACAAGTGTTTTTCAATGAAGGACCTTGGAGAAGCTGCTTATATATTAGGCATCAAGATCTATAGAGATAGATCGAGACGCCTCATTGGTCTTTCATAGAGTACGTACCTTGACAAGATATTGAAGAAGTTCAAAATGGATCAGTCAAAGAAGGGGTTCTTGCCTTTATTGCAAGGTACGAGATTGAGCACGGCTCAAAGCCCGACCGCGGCAGAAGATAGAGAAAAGATGAGTGTCGTCCCCTATGCCTCAGCCATAGGGTCTATCATGTATGCTATGTTGTGTACCAGACCTGATGTAAACCTTGCCGTAAGTTTGGTAGGAAGGTACCAAAGTAATCCCGGCATGGAACACTGGACAGCGGTCAAGAATATCCTGAAGTACCTGAAAAGGACAAAGGAAATGTTTCACATTTATGAGGTGATGAAGAGCTCGTCGTAAAGGGTTACATCGATGCTAGCTTCGACACAGATCTGGATGACTCTAAGTCACAAACCGGATACGTGTATATTTTGAATGGTGGGGCAGTAAGCTGGTGCAGTTGCAAGCAAAGCGTGGTGACGGGATCTACATGTGAAGCAGAGTACATGGCAGCCTCGGAGGCAGCACAAGAAGCAATCTGGGTGAAGGAGTTCATCACCGACCTAGGAGTCATACCCAATGCGTCGGGGCCGATGACTCTCTTCTGTGACAACACTGCAGCTATTGCCCTTGCCAAGGAGCCCAGGTTTCATAGGAAGACCAGGCATATCAAGCGTCGCTTCAACTCCATTCGTGAAAGTGTTCAAAATGGAGACATAGAAATTTGTAAAGTACATACGGACCTGAATGTAGCAGATCCATTGACTAAACCTCTCCCTAGAGCAAAACATGATCAACACCAGAATTCCATGGGTGTTCGATTCATCACAATGTAACTAGATGATTGACTCTAGTGCAAGTGGGAGACTGTTGGAAATATGCCCTAGAGGCAATAATAAAATGATTATTATATTTCCTTGTTCATGATAATTGTCTATTATTCATGCTATAATTGTATTATCCGGAAATTGTAATACATGTGTGAATACATAGACCACAATGTGTCCCTAGTGAGCCTCTAGTTGACTAGCTCGTTGATCAATAGATAGTCATGGTTTCCTGGCTATGGACATGGGGATGTCATTGATAACGGGATCACATCATTAGGAGAATGATGTGATGGACAAGACCCAAACCTAAGCATAGCACAAAGATCGTGTAGTTCGTTTGCTGTAGCTTTTCTGAATGTCAAGTATCATTTCCTTAGACCATGAGATTGTGCAACTCCCGGATACCGTATGAGTGCCTTGGGTGTGCCAAACGTCACAACGTAACTGGGTGACTATAAAGGTACATTACAGGTATCTCCGAAAGTGTCTGTTGGGTTGGCACGAATCGAGACTGGGATTTGTCACTCCGTATGACGGAGAGGTATCTCTGGGCCCACTCGGTAATGCATCATCATAATGAGCTCAATGTGATCAAGAGGTTGATCACGGGATCATGCATTACGGTACGAGTAAAGTGACTTGCCGGTAACGAGACTGAACAAGGTATTGGGATACCGACGATCGAGTCTCGGGCAAGTAACGTACCGATTGACAAAGGGAATTGAATACGGGATTGATTAAGTCCTCGACATCGTGGTTCATCCGATGAGATCATCGAGGAGCATGTGGGAGCCAACATGGGTATCCATATCCCGCTGTTGGTTATTGGCCGGAGAGTCGTCTCGGTCATGTTTGCTTGTCTCCCAAACCCGTAGGGTCTACACACTTAAGGTTTGGTGACGCTAGGGTTGTAGGGACATGAGTATGCAGTAATCTGAAAGTTGTTCGGAGTCCCGGATGAGATCCTGGACATCACGAGGAGTTCCGGAATGGTCCGGAGGTGAAGAATTATATATAGGAAGTGTAGTTTCGGCCATCGGGAAAGATTCGGGGTCACCGGTATTGTACCGGGACCACCGGATGGGTCCCTGCGGTCCACCGGGTGGGGCCACCCATCCCGGAGGGCCCCATGGGCCGAAGTGGGGAGGGGAACCAGCCCATAGTGGGCTGGTACGCCCCCCCCCCAAACCCTAGGGTGGGGGGCGCCTCCACTTGCCTTGGGGGGCACTCCACCCCCCTTGGCCGCCGCCCCCTTGGGAGATCCAATCTCCAGGGCCGGCGCCCCCCCAGGGGGCCTATATAAAGGAGGGGGAGGGAGGGCAGCCGCACCCAAGCCTTGGCGCCTCCCTCTCCCCTGCTACACCTCTCCCTCTCGAAGAAGCTCGGCGAAGCCCTGCTGCGATCACTGCTGCATCCACCACCACGCCGTCGTGCTGCTGGATCTTCATCAACCTCTCCTTCCCCCTTGTTGGATCAAGAAGGAGGAGACGTCATCCGCTCCTTACGTGTGTTGAACGCGGATGTGCCGTCCGTTCGGTACTTGGTCATCGGTGATTTGGATCACGGCGAGTACGACTCCATCATCCCAGTTCTCTGAACGCTTCCGCTCGTGATCTACAAGGGTATGTAGATGCACTCCTCTCTCCCTCGTTGCTAGATGACTCCATAGATTGATCTTGGTGATGCGTAGAAAATTTTAAAATTCTACTACGTTCCCCAACACTCTTCTCGGCGGAGTCCGGGAAGTGAACACGGTGTTGGAGTAATGTTTGCGCAGGTTGTTCTCTAGTTATTCGTTCGTGCATTGTCTTCTCTTCTCACTCTCATTTGCGAACAGGTTAGCCACCATATATGCTAGTCGCTTGCTGCAGCTCCACATTTTACCTTGCCTTACCTATAAGATTAAATAGTCTTGATCGCGAGGGTGCGAGATTGCTG
Source organism: Triticum aestivum (assembly GCF_018294505.1). NCBI lineage: Eukaryota > Viridiplantae > Streptophyta > Magnoliopsida > Poales > Poaceae > Triticum > Triticum aestivum. The sequence goes on along the minus strand of NC_057809.1, from coordinate 61,102,250 downwards.
AGTCCCCGTGGCTCACAGATTACTTCCAAACCAGATGCAGGGCCCGATGACTCCGGTCCAGATGATGCGCTTGAGCTCAAGTGGGAGTTCGACGAAGACTCATGCCGTTACTATCTGTCTTTCCCTGATGATCAGTAGTGGTGCCTAGTTGGGGCGATCGGGGCCGTGTCGCATGTTGGGTTGATCTTTTATTTTGGTTCCGTAGTCGGACCATGAGTGTATTGGTTGATATAATTCTATTCATGTACTTTGTTTGACGTGGCGAGTGTAAGCCAACTATGTACCTTCCCCTTTTATTATCTATTTACATGGGATGTTATGAAGATTGCCTTACTTGCGACATTGCTTTCAATGCGGTTATGCCTCTAAGTCGTGCTTCGACACGTAGGAGATATAGCCGCATCGAGGGCATTACAACGGTTCAACAACTTTTAGTAATCTTCTTTACTTATGGGTTGTACCCGATCACGTCATTCCTATCCTGTTTGGCTATATCATTATCCTGATGATTTTAACTGTGCTACATGGTCCTTATTCCCGGAGCACCACTTTCGATGATTAGCTAAGCTTACGTCGATTCTCCTCGTCGTATCATTTCGCTTTGAACAACAAGCTTGATTTTGAGTTCATGTCGGATACATCATCGTTCCTTTGACTTGATGTCATCGCCGATTGATTACATATTCATGAAATCTCGCGACAAATGTGTCGTGAACATCATCAACATTTCGAGCTCTTCCAAGACATCTATTGAATTCTGGATGAGAAATGCCATCCTTTGCCTTCGATGATTTGGGTTATCATCGACAACATTATTGCATTGCCTCCAACACAAAACTTGTTCATGTTATGGATGCAACTTGCTATCCAGCTCGTATTATGATCTACCTTGAAGTATTACTGCCTTGTTGTCAAGGATCTTGTGAGAATTTCACCACCTCTTGAGAATTCTTGATATAAGTGATACTTCACCATCACCATTCTTTTCTTGGTCCCCGTGTTGTTCCTAACAGGAATACCAACAGATGGACTAGTAATTTTAAAACTTCTAGAAACCTTATTGCTTTGAAGTTAATGGTCGACATTTCATTCTTAGACCATTGGTTATCGAATCACCATCCTAACCTTGATTATGCTACCTAAGTCTTTATTTCGGGTGCACCGTCAACCAATGTCTAATCGTGTATGTTTTCCTCGAGCATACCTCATTATATCATTTGATCTGACAAAAGCTATCTCCTTGTTCACATAATTGTGGAAATCCATCTTTTGGAAATCTCGATGAATTGTCGCTGAGTTCATCAGCCACCTCCTCATTCTCTCCTTGATTTAATAGCGAACTCATGATTCGGAACTTGCTTCCATAGTTCATTTACCGAGAATCTTATAAGGTCGTCTCGTCAATTTGTTTTGCACCTTTTCTTATCAGGCATCCTGAGTCTGAGATATCCTGACACCAATCAGATCTAAAACTTGGTCAGATATGATGGCTTGAACATATTTCCAAGAGTATAACGTTGTCTTTAGATGACCCGGTAAGGTGATATCATGCCTAGCGCACCTGGCCGGAGGACCTAGTGTTATAGTTTCCTTTTTAACAAGGTTAACCATTTTTCCATGAGGAAATTGAATGCCTTGTTTAATAAGTTTATCCTGATGGATCCTTCATGTATCCGAAGTACGACCTTTGTTTGAAGACCATGTCAATGCTATCTCGAAGCATGTATGTGGTACTCCTATCATCAATAAGAACACTTGAAGCACAATGCTAAATTTTCTTAATCAAATTATCCAAACATCGTTGTATGGGTAATGTCATGAAATTTCTCTCCCCTTTCCTAAAGGGTTTTCTTCATTATATCCTGTCATGGATATCATGCTCTGTTTGTCCTTGGGAAGAATATACCCCTATAATATGTGTTTAAATAAATTTTCCTTTCCATTGTTCTGTTTAATCTGATAACCATATTCACCTTTCCGTCGTATGGTTTAACCTTTCTTGTGATCTATATGATCTAAGCAGTAATAATTCACTGCTTATGTAAACCCCTCGGTGTACAACTCTGTCAGTGAGACCCTGTTTCTACTGTAGATGACTTTCCGGTAACCGTCGATGGACGAGAACTTTGCCTATTGGTCCGCCTCGTTCAACGAGCAGGAAAACGGTTCTATTCGTTCCTCGCCCTTGGTACCAAATGTTGTTGTTGACATAACCGACATGCTATCTTCTGACATGTCTTGCGTACATGTTTGTGCAAGATGTCATCGCTCTTCCTACTTTTAACCCACATGGTGGGCCCATAACCCACAGTTCCCAGGATCGAAACCTGATTCTCTTGTACATCCCTGTTTCAAAGTTATTTCCTCGCGCGTGGCCTCGTTTGTAATTCACGAGCCACCTTTCGAGAGATCATCAACTCTGGTATCAGACACAATACTTATTCCCGTTGCTCTGAACCCCTTTGACACTTTGTTTCAGGTATCGAACGATTGCCTACCCGCTTGAAACTTCTCATGGTACCTTCTTACTTTGCTCTCGACAATTTCCTGAGTTTCAATTCGAGAGTTACTTTCCGCCACCTTCCCTGATGTTATCTACTAGTTAAGCAACATTGTAGCACTTCGTTCTTCCGAAGATACCCCTTAACCTTTTTTTGTAAGTACGACGGAACTTCCGAAGAAAGGATGCCGACTTCATCATGATGACCTGAAGCAGAGAAATGAAGACATCCACGTAATGGATTGACCTCTTCGAGAAGAGCAACCAAGACCGAAAAGTTTCGTTAGAATTTCGTAACCAGATCTTCCCGCCTTACACACCTCTTAAATCTCGGGACGAGATTTCTTGTAGTGGGGGAGAATTGTAACGTCCGGATAATTAAGCTACAGTAGTTCCCTCCTAATGGTGCCATGTCATCTCATTTAATTTTCTAAACCTCACTTTGATCCAAACCCAATTCAAATTTAAATTTAAAATGAAGTCAAATTGTTATTTCTTCAAATGGTAAAACAAAAATGTTCGATGAGTTACAAAAATTCACTAAGTATTTAGATTTTAGAAGCCAACATCATTTGACAGGATTAAATGCTCCTAATCTGTTCAAAATGGTGCCAATAACAATTTAGTTGACCTTTTCAATTTCAAAAACATATATTTAAACTTTACAAAAGCTCTGAAACTTTGTTTGTGCGTCACCACACCATTGTGCATAATTTGTGTGCCAAGTTTAGTATTGAACAAAATTCATACTAGCTAAGAAAATTACAAAAAAGAATAGAAAATGCAAACATTAAAAAAAGAACCAAGTCCTACTGTGGTAGCGGGCTCTAGTTCAATAGTGCCCGGTCCAGCCCATCAAGAGACCTCCTTCTTCCTCCTGTTCATGGCGCCGACGCGGCCACCGGGTGCTAAGCTCGTGTTCGAGCTCCCTGGCGTGCTCGGCACTGACCCAGGCACCCAACGCGACCCCCCGCGGATCGTGCCATGCTCCACGGCCTCGGATTCATCCGTGCCCGAGCTCCGGCCGCCGTCACTGCTCGTCACCGCCGTCGGATTGCCTCACCTCTGCTCGAACCACCGCCACCATCACCGTGCTCACTGCGTCGCCCGAATCTTGTAGGAGCAGGCCTCGGTCCAAATAGTCGCCATGGCCGCCATCCCATCCCCTGCCCGGAGCTGCGCCCGCCGTCGCCACAGGCCCTTGGCCAGACACCACCGTTGACGACGACTCCTACTACTCTGGAGGTGCCTACCTCTACGTGCAGCCCGCTGACGACGACCAGGAGTAGTTTAGGAGGATCCCAGGCAGGAGGCATGCGCCTCTTTCGATATGTATCCCAGTTTGTGCTAGCCTTCTTAAGGCAAACTTGTTTACTTATGTCTGTACTCAGATGTTTTTGCTTCCGCTGACTCGTCTATGATCGAGCTCTTGTATTCAAGCCTTCGAGGCCCCTGGCTTGTAATATGATGCTTGTATGACTTATTTTATTTATAGAGTTGTGTTGTGATATCTTCCCGTGAGTCCCTGATCTTGATCGTACACGTTTGCTTGTATGATTAGTGTATGATTGAATCGGGGGCGTCACAACTATCGAGTGCCAAGTACAATGACTCGCAACCAAGCTCAACAAAAACAAGAAACCCATGATATTCAACATTGGAGATCTTGTGTCGCTAAACCTTCGCAAGGACCGCTTCCCTAACAAACTCAAGTCCAAACTTCTACCATGAGCCGTGTAGCGACCAGACCTCAAACAGTCTGATCTCTGTGCTCCGGTGTCATCCCTGGATCAGTAATGCTGACACTACACAGTACTCGGAGGATTTATAACAGAGTAGCAATCACACACTTATTACATCGAGTGTCTCAAAAGAGAACTTATTACAATAAGTATGGCTTAAGGCCATCTAATAACGATAACAGTGGAAGGCTTGGAAGATAAGTGAGTCCATCAACTCCAATGGCATCACTGAGTATAGAACCACGACCTAAAAACTCCTTAATCATCGTCTGAAAAGTCTGCAACATTAACGTTGCAGCTCGAAAACGGGCCAGCACATGGAATATGCTGGCAAGGTAACACATAGAGAGTATTGGAATGAAACAGCTATAGTACATGCATATTTGGCTGGTGGAAAGCTCTATGGTTACAGTTTTACGTAAAGCCAATTTTCCCTACTTCAAAGGAATAAAATTTAATTACTATCATGGTGGTTGTTAAACATTGAGAATGGTTGACAGCATCCTCAATCCCAATTAATCATCATAACCCAACAAAATTAATTTAGAGTAACATGTTGAGATTCACATGAAAATCCAAGTACTAGACACTCAAGATGTCCATAACCAGGGACACGACTAACCATGATTAGTTTATTACACTCTGCAGAGGTTTGCGCACTTTTCCCCACAAGACTCGATCGCCTCCGTTTGGTTTCTCGCACTACATGGTGTTTGAGAAGACGGATGACCGAGACATAGTCTTTCAGAAGCGCTAGCACCTTACGATCGGGTAGACCGTACCACCTACATCCCCTACATCTACTAGTCTACCACTGTAAGAGTTCGCACAACTTAGTCAACTATGCTAGAGCCCATAATAGCTTGTGGCTGCACACGGAAGTTTCTAGTATGAATAGTCTCATGATCCCTTTGAGCCTGGGTGGCGGTCCAAAAGAAAACAGGCAAGTCCTGGAATACCCAGGTGCCTCAATCCACCCAGATGTGTGTTTAACTTGCCACCTTAGATAAACCATTAATTAACAATCTCACATCTGTCATGGATTTCACTCACCCAATCCACGTATACTAGCATAGCTTGGCATAATAAGCAAACGTAGAAGTAACTCCCAAAGGTTTGATAATAAACAGGTAATAGGTACTACCTCATCTACTTCCCATCCCACAATTTAATTAGATCCTAATCATGCAATGTGTGAGGATTGATCTAATGCAATAAAACTGGGTAGTAGGAAAGGTATGATCAAAGTGTTACTTGCCTTTCTGATGATCCGCGAAACCTAACGATTCGAAGTAACAGGCGGCGCACTCCGGGTATTCTATCGCAGACAAACAAACAAGCATACAATAAGTACTCATCTAATGCACAGGTAAAACTCAAATAAGAGATCTAACCAGAAGGTTCAACTTAAGAACTCCGGTTGGCAAAAAGAATCAAATCGAACGAAGCAACGAAAGACAAACGGCGAAAGAAAACAACTTCGTTCTACTAATCTGGATCTAGGGCAAATTTTACAGTAGCAAAAACTTGTTTAAGTTGGTTAAACGGATAAAGGGTTTCGAGACGAAACTCTAGGCGCTTGAATCGCCTGATTCCGATAAACGAGTGAAAAGTTAAACTAAAACGAAAATCGGATCAGAAATCACGATCAGAAAAATCGCGGATTTAATCCGAGAAAAAGAAAAACGACGAACACTGATTTTTTTTGCACGGAAATCGAGGCACGACGAACCTCGGGCGGCGGGATCGTCGGCGGCGGCGGCTCCGGCGGCGCGCGCAGATCGAGGCGGGGCTGAGGGGCTGGGGCGGCTCGGGGCGGCGCTATTTAAAGGCTGCCCCCGGGCGGTGTCCCGCTCGAGTACGGCCCGAAGTCGGTTTGTTTTTTTTATTATTCCGCTCGGAAGAAAAAATAAAAAGACATACTAAACGGACTCCAAAAATTCCGAAATAAATTTTTACGGGCTTCTAAAATCAAGCCGCACAAGGTGAACATTTATTGGGCCCTAAATGCAATTTTGAAAAACGTACTTTTTCCTAAATTCAAATAAAACACCGAAAAACTCCAAAATAAAATCTTATTTGATTTTATTATTAAATCCTCAATATTTCTTTATTTTGGGAAAGTCATTTTATTCCCTCTCTCATATTTTTTGTAATAGAAATAATTGATGATAAAATAAATAAAATCAAATGATCCTGTTCTCAAAATTTGAGAGAACTCAAATATGAAAATAACAAAATCCCCAACTCTCTCCGTGGGTCATTGAGTTGCGTAGAATTTCTAGGATCAACCAAAATGCAAAATAAAATATGATATGCATGATGATCTAATGTATAACATTCCAAATTGAAAATTTGGGATGTTACAAACCTACCCCCCTTAAGATGAATCTCGCCCTCGAGATTCGGTTTGGCTAGAAAATAGGTGAGGGTGGTCTTTGAGCAAATCTTCCTCTCGCTCCCAGGTGGCTTCATCCTCTGTGTGGTGGCTCCACTGAACTTTGCAAAACCTGATAACCTTGCTGCGAGTAACTCGGCTGGCAAACTCGAGAATCTTAATTGGTTTCTCCTCGTAGGTCAAATCGTTATCCAACTGAATAGTTTCCAAAGGAACTGTATCTCTCAACGGTATGTCAACCATCTCCGTGTGACATTTCTTTAACTGAGAAACGTGGAACACATCATGTACTCCTGACAATCCTTTGGGTAATTCCAACTTGTAGGCCACTTCTCCCATACGCTCCAAAACTCGATATGGTCCTACAAATCATGGCGCTAACTTCCCTTTAACTCCAAAACGCTTTGTTCCCCGAAGTGGAGATACTCGAAGATAAGCTCTATCTCCGACTTCATAAACTGTCACCTTGCGTTTAGAATCCGCATAACTTTTCTGTCTGGACTGGGCTACCTTGAGCCTATCGCGAATCAACTTCACCTTCTGTTCAGACTCTTTAATCAAGTCAGGTCCAAACAAATGGCGGTCTCCAACTTCGTCCCATGACAACGGTGTCCTGCACCTCCTTCCGTGCAAGGCTTCGAAAGGGGCCATCTTTAAATTGGTTTGATAACTGTTGTTGTAAGAAAACTCTGCATATGGCAAACTCTGCATATGCGCACAAGCTCTCAGCATATCCTCCAAAATCTGATTGACTCTCTCGGTCTGTCCATCTGTCTGTGGATGAAAAGCTGTACTGAATTCTAGCCTGGTTCCCAAAGTTTCGTGCAACTGCTTCCAGAACTTTGAGGTAAACCGGGTTCCTCTATCCGATATGATACTCCTTGGAACTCCATGCAAACATACGATCCTGGTCATGTATATCTTTGCCAACTTAGCACTGGTGTAAGTGGTCTTTACTGGGATGAAATGAGCTACTTTCGTCAATCGATCAACTACAACCCAAATCGAGTCATAGCCTGAACGAGTCCTGGGCAATCCCGTGATAAAATCCATGCCTAGCTTATCCCACTTCCATTCGGGTATCGGCAATGGTTGTAACAATCCTGCTGGCTTCTGATGCTCTGCCTTTACTCTCTGACATACATCACAAACTGCTACATACTCCGCTATATCCTTCTTCATTCCGGTCCACCAGAAAATATCCTTCAAATCCAGATACATCTTGGTATTTCCTGGGTGAATTGAATACGATGAGTCGTGTGCCTCTTGCAAAATCAACTTCCTGATCTCCAGGTCATTGGGCACATAAACGCGGTCTTCAAACCATAAGGTGTCGTGCTCATCCTCACGAAATCCTTTAGCTTTTCCTTTGCTCAGTTTCTCCTTTATAGCGGCAATCTCTTTGTCAGCTTTCTGAGCTTCCCTGATTTTATCCATCTAGGTTGACTGAATCTCCAATGCTGCTACATAGCCTCTCGGAACTATTTCCAAACATAGTTCACGAAGATTTTCTGCTAACTCCTTGGGTATTTCTCCCGTCATTAACGTATTGACATGGCTCTTACGGCTTAATGCGTCAGCTACTACATTAGCCTTTCCGGGGTGGTAATGCAATTTCATATCATAATCCTTGATAAGCTCCAACCATCTCCTTTGTCTGAGATTTAACTCCCTCTGTGTGAAAATGTACTTCGAACTCTTATGATCCGTGTACACCTCACAATGATTTCCAATGAGGAAATGTCTCCATGTCTTCAATGCATGCACTACGGCTGCTAACTCCAAATCATGCGTGGCATAATTTAACTGATGAGGCTTCAGTTGTCTTGAGGCATATGGAACAACTCTCCCTTCCTGCATAAGCACTGCTCCAAGTCCTCGACGCGAAGCGTCGCAATACACCTCATAATCCTTGGTCTGGTCTGGCAAAATCAATACTGGTGAGGTAACTAAGCGTTTCTTCAACTCCTGGAAACTAGCCTCACATTCCTCCGTCCATATGAACTTGGTATCCTTCTTCAACAACTCAGTCATAGGCTTCGCAATCTTTGAGAAATTCTCAATAAATCCCCGGTAATATCCTGCGAGTCCAAGAAAACTCCGGATCTCTCCAACTGTTGTTGGGGCTTCCCACTTGGTCACAGTTTCAATTTTAGCGGGATCTATTGCTATACCTTCTCCGGATATAACGTGTCCGAGGAATCCTACTTCCTTCAACCAAAACTCACATTTGCTGAACTTGGCATATAACTGATGTTCTCTGAGCTTTCCAAGTACCAAACGCAAATGCTCCTTATGTTCCTCTTCATTCTTCGAATAAACCAGGATATCATCAATGAACACTACGACGAACTTATCCAAAAACTCCATAAACACTTTGTTCATCATGTTCATAAAATAGGCAGGTGCGTTAGTCAGACCAAATGACATAACAGTATACTCATACAGCCCATACCTAGTGGTAAAAGTTGTCTTAGGTATATCCTGTTCTCGAATCTTCAACTGGTGGTATCCTGATCGCAGATCGATCTTGGAAAATACCTTAGCTCCTTGCAAATGATCAAACAGATCGTTGATCATTGGTAGTGGGTACTTGTTCTTGATCGTTACTTCATTCAATCCTCGATAATCAACAACCATCCTTAACGATCCATCCTTCTTCTCCACTAGAAGTACTGGCGATCCCCAAGGCGAAGAACTTGGGCGAATATATCCCTTATCCAGTAACTCCTTAATCTGCTTCTTAATTTCCACCAAATCCTTTGCTGGCATCCTATATGGTCTCTTTGATATTGGCCCTGTGCCTGGCAATAGCTCAATCAAAAACTCAATATCTCTATCCGGTGGCATGCCTGGCAACTCCTCTGGAAATACATCAGGGAAATCCCTTACCACTGGTACTTCCTCCTGCACAACTCCTGTTAGGCAATTTACTTGAGTCCTCTTTGGCACATGCCGGGATACATACTTGATCCTTCTCCCTTCTGGGGTGGTAAGCAAAATTGTCTTACTAGCACACTCAATATTCCCTTCATACTTTGATAGCCAATCCATGCCTAATATCACATCCAATCCTTGAGATTCCAATACTATTAGGTCTGAGGGAAAAAAACATAGTTACCAATCCTTAATGGTAACCGATCACACCATAGACTAGCCACATACTCTGCTCCGGGCGAGGTTACTAACATGGGTGACCTAAGGGCTTGGGTTGATAGGTTATGCTTATCCACAAATCCCCTGATTCTGATTCTGGACTAGCAACTGCATCAATGTGTTCTGCTGCTGGATCAACTGGGTGAGCTCCGGTGGGAAGGTAAATCCGGGGTCACGTCTCGGAGGCATCTGAGGGTTTAGAAAAGATGAGATATAAGAATAGAGGGGGTCTAAAGAGAAAACACTACCCATATGCACATGAGGCAAAAAGCAAACAATTCACTTCAATCAATCAAACAAGGGCATACAATCGATCTAACTATCGCAAAAGTTCTCGGACTACTATATTTACATGGTGGACTAGTACTACTAATGAGGTGGTCTACTAGAAATATTCTTCGGTCGTTGACTCCATAATATCTGCTCCAGCTTCATCAACATAGTCATCATCGCTACTATCTGCTTCCGAGTCGGTGCCGTCGATGATGATGTAGTCTTCCGGGCTAATCTCCTTGGGTTCTTCGCCTTCATCTACTGGCGTAGGGTCTCCCATAAATATCCCAATCTTCTTGATCAGGTCGTCATTCTTCTCCACCAATACTTCAATTTCCTCTTCATAATCTTCACGTGTAGCCTTGAGTTCTTCCTCCAGTTCCTTGATTCTAGTCTTAGCCTTCTTCAGATCTATCATGTCGGCGCACATCTGGTTCTCCTGTCGTCGAATGTGCTGATTTAACTCTTGGATAAAAGCTGCGATTGATCTATCCTTCCTGGTGCTGATCATCTCCCAGTGTTCATCTCGGCACCCGCAAATCTGGTAGATAGTATCCTTGAGATCCTTGCGGTAGACTTCTCCAATGCGTCCCATGGCAATGTGAGCTGCCATGCTCTTTCCTAGACTCCATGTTGGTGCATCAAAAGAAAACTCTATGGGCTCAGTGACTGGCATGAACGTCCTTCCTGAAACTTGGACTTGAATCATCCAGCGCTCTTCTTCAGGTAAAGTGGCGTTGTAGGTTCCGGTGAAGCTTGGTACCCCTATGTTCAGGTATCTAGTGACTTCCTTCAAGTGACGTCCAAAGGGTGTATCTTCATCCGGTTGCGTGAACTTGTTCCTTGCATCCGCCATCCTAAAGAGTAGAAAAGATGAGAGGTCAGAAGAGAAGAGAGTGAATAGTGATCTAGGTCTTTTGCTTAGTGGTTGAGTCCTACAGTCAGCGTGTGCTCTGATACCATCTCTATAGCGACTAGACCTCAAACAGTGTGATCTTTGTGCTCCGGTGTCATCCCTGGATCAGTAATACTGACACCACACAATACTCGGAGGATTTATAACAGAGTAGCAATCACACACTTATTACATCGAGTGTCTCAAAAGAGAACTTATTACAATAAGTATGGCTTAAGGCCATCTAATAACGATAACAGCGGAAGGCTTGGAAGATAAGTGAGTCCATCAACTCCAACGGCATCACTGGGTATAGAACCACGACCTAAAAACTCCTTAATCATCGTCTGAAAAGTCTGCAACATTAATGTTGCAGCCAGAAAATGGGTCAGCACATGGAATATGCTGGCAAGGTAATACATAGAGAGTAATGGAATGAAACAGCTGTACTACATGCATATTTGGCTGGTGGAAAGCTCTATGGTTACAGTTTTGCGTAAAGCCAATTTTTCCCTACTTCAAAGGAATAAAAATTAATTACTATCATGGTGGTTGTTAAACATTGAGAATGGTTGACAGCATTCTCAATCCCAATTAAGCATCATAACCCAACAAAATTAATTTAGAGTAACATGTTGAGATTCACATGAAAATCCAAGTACTAGACACTCAAGATGTCCATAACCGGGGACACGGCTAACCATGATTAGTTTATTACACTCTGCAGAGGTTTGCGCACTTTTCCCCACAAGACTCGATCGCCTCCGTTTGGTTTCTCGCACTACATGGTGTTTGAGAAGACGGATGACCGAGACATAGTCTTTCAGAAGCGCTAGCACCTTACGATCGGGTAGACCGTACCACCTACATCCCCTACATCTGCTAGTCTACCACTGTAAGAGTTCGCACAACTTAGTCAACTATGCTAGAGCCCATAATAGCTTGTGGCTGCACACGGAAGTTTCTAGTATGAATAGTCTCATGATCCCTTTGAGCCTGGGTGGCGGTCCAAAAAAACAGGCAAGTCCTGGAATACCCAGGTGCCTCAATCCACCCAGATGTGTGTTTAAGTTACCACCTTAGATAAACCATTAATTAACAATCTCACATATGTCATGGATTTCACTCACCCAATCCACATCTACTAGCATAGCTTGGCATAATAAGCAAACGTAGAAGTAACTCCCAAAGGTTTGATAATAAACAGGCAATAGGTACTACCTCATCTACTTCCCATCCTACAATTTAATTAGATCCTAATCATGCAATGTGTGAGGATTCATCTAATGCAATAAAACTGGGTAGTAGGAAAGGTATGATCAAAGTGTTACTTGCCTTGCTGATGATCCACGAAACCTAACGATTCGAAGTAACAGGCGGCGCACTCCGGGTATTCTATCACAGACAAACAAACAAGCATACAATAAGTACTCATCTAATGCACAGGTAAAACTCAAATAAGAGATCTAACCAGAAGGTTCAACTTAAGAACTCCGGTTGGCAAAAAGAATCAAATCGAACGAAGCAACGAAAGACAAACGGCGAAAGAAAACAACTTCGTTCTACTAATCTGGATCTAGGGAAAATTTTACATTAGCAAAAACTTGTTTAAGTTGGTTAAACGGATAGAGGGTTTCGAGACGAAACTCTAAGCGCTTGAATCGCCTGATTCTGATAAACGAGTGAAAAGTTAAACTAAAACGAAAATCGGATCAGGAATCGCGATCAGAAAAATCGCGGATTTAATCCGAGAAAAAGAAAAACGACGAACGCCGATTTTTTTTGGCACGGAAACCGAGGCGCGCCGAACCTCGGGCGGCGGGATCATCGGCGGCGGCGGCGGCAGCTCCGGTGGCGCGCGCGGATCGAGGCGGGGCTGGGGCGGCGCTATTTAAAGGCTGCCCCCGGGCGGTGTCCCGCTCGGGTACGGCCCGAAGTCGGTTCGTTTTTTTAATTATTCCTCTCGGAAGAAAAATAAAAAGAAATACGAAACGGACTCCAAAAATTCCGAAATAAATTTTCGCGGGCTTCTAAAATCAAGCCGCACAAGGTGAACATTTATTTGGGCCCTAAATGCAATTTTATTAAACGCACTTTTTTCCTAAATTCAAATAAAACACCGAAAAGCTCCGAAATAAAATCTTTTTTGATTTTATTATTAAATCCTCAAAATTTCTTTATTTTGAGAAAGTCATTTTATTCCCCCTCTCATATTTTTTGTAATAGAAATAATTGATGATAAAATAAATAAAATCAAATGATCCTATTCTCAAAATTTGAGAGAACTCAAATATGAAAATAACGAAATCCCCAACTCTCTCCATGGGTCATTGAGTTGCATAGAATTTCTAGGATCAATGAAAATGCAAAATAAAATATGATATGCATGATGATCTAATGTATAACATTCCAAATTGAAAATTTGGGATGGGATGTTACAAGCCGATGGACCCTTCAAGGTGCTTGAACGCTACAACAAGAACGCCTACAAGATCGACATCCCACATGACAAGTACTCCGTGAGCGACATCTTCAACATCAAAGATATCTTTCCCTAACATGGTTATGAGGATTTCGATCCGAGGTCGGATCTTTCCCAGGGGGGGGAGATGATGCGAAGCATCCTATGGTCATCCCCATGAACCTAACATCGTCTCACCAAGTGCCAAGACGACCGATTTCACGAGCACGAGCTAGAGCACTCGAGAACGAGGTGACATCTCTACTTAGTGATATTCCATATGACCCTCTCGAGACATGGCTACTAACTAAGTCCGGAATGTTATGCATGATTAGGTACCAAGAGGACTCGCTAGAAGATGTGCATGAAGGCGTACAAGTCTCCAAGTTCATGGATGAAGAGAGCCAACGGAATGAGTCAAGAGCAGCTCCCAGGACCTGGACATCCGACCATGACCCTGGACATCCGGCCCCTAGAGGTGTCGCCTGTAGCGATGAGCCAGCGGCCAAGTCTACAGGGCCCAGACATCCGGCGGCCAGCCCGGACATTCGGCCCCCGACCCGGAAATCCGGCATCTAGCTCGGACATCCAGACAAGCCCATCCAAAGAGCAGAAGGACAAGCCCATCAGCCCGGACATCCGGCCAAGGGTCCGGACATCCGGCTCTTCCCGAGCCGTCGGACATCCGTACAAGCCTATCCAGAAAACATAAGACCCAGCTCGACTACCTGGACATCTGGCCTCAGCCCCGGACATCTGGCTCCCTAGGAAGGCCCGGACATCCGGCCCGACGCCTGGACGTCCGGCTCCGTCTGTCTGCGCACAGTAAAGGGCCGCGGCCCATGTACCCCTTCACCCACCTAGACTATATATACTCCTCCTCCCTCTTTATAGGGGTAGCAATGCGTGATAGCTCGTTTGAGAGATAGAGCTTTGCTCAACCACCCGGATCTACTCCACTGAGAGAGACTGCTACCTCTTGAGCATGCGTTGGTTTTCCCTTGAAGAGGAAAGGGTGATGCAGGAAAGTAGCATAAGTATTTCCCTCAGTATTTGAGAACCAAGGTATCAATCCAGTAGGAGACCACGCACAAGTCACCTAGTACCTGCACAAACAATCAAGAACCTTGCAACCAATGCGATAAAGGGGTTGTCAATCCCTTCACGGCCACTCGCAAAAGTGAGATCTAACAAAAATAGTAAGGTAAATTTTTTTGGTATTTTTGTTGATAGATTGGAAAGTAAAGATTGCAAAATAGTAAAGAGATGCAATGTAAATAAAAGATATGCAATATAATAAGAAAGAGACCCGGGGGCCATAGGTTTCACTAGTGGCTTCTCTCAAGATGACATGTATTACGGTGGGTGAACAAAATTACTGCCGAGCAATTGATAGAAGAGCGCATAGTTATGAAGTTATCTAAGGCAATGATCATGAATGTAGGCATCACGTCCGTGTCAAGTAGACCAAAACAATTCTGCATCTACTACTATTACTCCACACATTGACCGCTATCCAACATGCATCTAGAGTATTAAGTTCATAAGAACAGGGTAACACATTAGGCAAGATGACATGATGTAGAGGGATAAACTCAAGAAATATGATATAAACCCCATCTTTTTATTCTCGATGGCAACAATACAATACGTTCCTTGTTGCCCCTACTGTCACTGGGAAAGGACACCGCAAGATTGAACCCAAAGCTAAGCATTTCTCCCATTGCAAGAAAGATCAATCTAGTAGGCCAAACTAAACCGATAATTCGAAGAGACTTGCAAAGATATCGAATCATGCATATAAGAATTCAGATAAGAACCAAATAATATTCATATATAATCAAGTTCATAAATCCACAATTCATCGGATCTCGGCAAACACACTGCAAAAGAGTATTACTTCAAATATATCTCCAAGAACATCGAGAAGAACTTTGTATTGAGAATCAAAGAGAGAGAAGAAGCCATCTAGCTAATAACTATGGACCTGAAGGTCTGTGGTAAACTACTCACACTTCACGAGAGAGGCTATGGTGTTGATGTAGAACACCTCCGTGATCGATTCCCCCTCTGGTAGATCACCGAAAAAGGTACCGAGATGGGATCTCATGGGTACAGAAGGTTGCGGCGGTGGAAAAGTGGTTTCATGGCTCCCCCTGATGTTTTTAGGGTATAAGAGTATATATAGGCGGAAGAAGTACGTCGGTGGAGCTACGAGGGGCCCACAAGGGTGGGGGCGCGCCTATCCCCTTGCTACCTCTTGAGCACTGCGTTGGATTTCCTTGAAGAGGAAAGGACGATGCAGCAATGTAGCATAAGTATTTCCCTTAGTTTTTGAGAACAAAGGTATCAATCCGGTAGGAGGCTGCGCGCGAAGTCCCTAGTACCTACACAAGACAAATAACTCCTCGCAACCAACGCGGTAAGGGGTTGTCAATCCCTTCATGGTCACTTACGAGAGTGAGATCTGATAGATATGATAAGATAATATTTTTGGTATTTTTGTGATAAAGATGCAAAGTAAAATAAAAGCAAAGTAAAAAAGCAAAGGAAATAACTAAGTATTGGAAGATCCTCCCACCATGCAGGTCCACGGCTTGTTGCGTGCTGCCATTGTCAGGGCCGGTGAGACCCACCCGCCCACCTCCCGGCCCCGCCTATGGCCACTTCTGAAGTCCAGCTTGACCAGCCTCTTCAATTTGATGTGTGGGTCACTATCCCTTGATACTGCCAAGCTGCACCAACACTTTTAGTTCCTGCTCCTCTCAGACTCGGTGTGCTCTATGGATGGGGAGGCATGGAGCTGTCGACTAGGTATGGAAAGCGAGCTGCTACTGCGGTGAGGAACCCCTTCTCAATTTATTTTTTGGAATTTTTGTGAGGACCATTTGTGGGAGACGCTGGTGGTGTTAATTTTCTTGACTCTCTCCGTAGTTTTAGGCGGCCTGTGAAGTGGTTAGTGAGAAGAGTGGTTGCTGCATCCTGGGAGTATGAGCTCAAATCTTGGCCCGGTCTTTGCTATTTGAACACATGATATTACTCACCAGTTCAAGTGTACCTGCAGATGGGACAGAGCTCTACGATATTTTTGCAAGAACAAGATCACAGTTTTATAAAATTTGTCACTTGTTTAAATATTTGATTTGGAGATGGGGAGGCAGTCCAGCACCCAGTTCGGTGCTCTGGGAGAAACTAAAGAGATTCCTGGGCATAGACAAGCAGAAAAGCTTCAAGCTCCTGTCCACGGAGAAGCATCAGAGTTTTAAGGGAAGGAGGAGCAGGGACAACCCTGGAAAGAAGAGGCTGATAGCGCGCTCCACCTCACGGCAAGGACCGGCAATATCTGCCATGTCCGACAAATGGTGCAGTTGACACTTATTTTGGATCGGAGAGAGAGTAGTTTTTTGTTTGTACAAAATATACATTCAGTATAGAAATTCAACATTTATTCTATCAGCAGCAAAATAGTTTGAGTCATTCATTTTTTCTGTAGAAAACTGATGTACTACTCTCTTTGGCTTCAAGTGTGCCTTGGAAAATAAATACCCAGAAAATACAGTTTATGAAGTTCATATTGGAATGACAGAGAAGGTCAAAGCGCTAGATAACATTAAAATACCCCGATAGTAAAGTTCGCATAAAAATCTAGAACATACAGTCTGCAAGTTCCAAGAAAGATTGATAACAAAATTAAAAGAATGATATTTATAAATCTAAGAACTTCAAATTAAAATAATAGAGCGGCTTGATGTTTATAAAAAAGGATTTTCCATTCTAAAAAGTAAAACCAAAATAGAACATGCAAGAAACACAATGGACTTCAAATTTGGATGTTTTCCAAAATGTGATAAAAAGTCTGATCTCCAGCTTAAAAAAACAAACAAAAAAATTCATGTTAGCACATGAAGTTTGATTATTAAAACATTTGAAAGTTAAAAAATGCAAAATGAAGACACAAGAACTTCAAGAAAAAAAAGGATAACAAGTTCAACTTTTCTAAATAGAGCAATTCAAAATTCATAAAATAAAAATATTTTCATGGTTTCAAAATTTAAAAAACTCTAGAAGTTCAAATATAAAATATTGGACCAGTTCATAAAACTAGGTTTTTTTCTTACTAAAATAAAACCAAGAAGTCCAAATTACGAAAATAGAGAAGTTCGATATTTATAAAAAAACTCAGATTTTCCTTGTGACTAAAGAAAAAAATGAAGAAGTTCAAATTAAAATAAAGGAGTAGTTCGATGTACACGGAAAATTCAAATTCTTTGTTTATAGGAAAAATAGAAGTATGAAGTTCAATTTTTTAAAATGCTTGATGCTTATTTAAAGAAATTTTTTTTCTCAAAATAAGACTAAGAATTTCAAACTAAAGTAACGGAGAAGTCCGAAGTATATAAAAAACTCAGATTTTTCTCGTTACTAAATAATAAAATGAAGAAGTTCAAATTAAAAAAATGAACAACTAGATTTTTTAAAAAGATTTTCCCTTTTTTTAGCTGGAAGTTCAAACCAAAACAACAAAGTGATTCAATGTTTATTTAAAAAGCTAGGATTTTAGCTTTTTTCAAAAACTCAAGTATATCCGTTGCTATTAAAGAATCAACAATGATGTTCGAATTGAAAATACAGTGAAATTCGATGTTTGTTTGAAAAATCGGATTTTTCTAGTTACTAAAGAATAAAACCAATAATTCAATTTCAAATACCGAAGATGTTTGATGTTTCTAAAAAACCTCCAATTTTCATATTTCTAAAAATACACAATGAAGTTTAAATAAAAAGGATAGAGAGGTTCAATGTCTAGAAAAAACTCAGATATTTTCACGTAACTAAGAGAAATTCAGATTGATAACATTTAGAATTCTTTTTTTTTAGGAACGCACATTTAGAATTCATAGGTGTTAAGCACGGTGCCGTTGGGCGAGGCGCACCATGCAGACAGTCCCAAAAGGTAGAGTATGCGTTTCTCAAAATTAAAAGTACTGGAGTATGCAACGTGGCTGCAGCCTGCAGGGATGAGATTTCTAAGGAAAAGTTTGTAGGGATGACGTACGACCCTTTGCCGCGGGCCGTTGACACTTGAGCTCCACTCCAGGCAGTGGCAATGGCACTCAACAACCAACAAACCAACCCAGCCACAACCAGAAGCCGGCGCCGGCCACTGCGGAAGTGTCGTTGCAAGGCGCGGCAAGCGTGCATCCATCGCGTCCCTCCACTGATCCTGCCAGTGCCAGTGCAAATGCAGCGGCCGAACTGAGTACACTGAGTACACAACATGGAGCACATCTCAATACCATCTACTACTTCCTCCATTTCAAAATATAGTGCGCCCGCGCTTTCTGAGGTCGAACTTTGACCATAAATTTAACGTACGAGACCGACTACAGCGGAAGAAAAAGTTACATAATTTAAAACTTTTTTCGAATACGAATTCACTGATATAATTTTTGCTCCCGCCGCAATCGATCTTCGTAGTTAAATTTACGGTCAAAGTTGAAGCACGGGAATAGAGGAAGCACTATATTGTGGAATGGAGGGAATACGACAAACTGCACACTTGGTCAATACCATCGAGATCCGAGAAAGTACAACAGTTTAAGTACTCATCAGACTAACGGACCAACACTTAGTCGATTGAAAAAACCAACTGGATGAAAGCGTCACCATCACTTTGTATGATAGGTCAGTGAAAGGTCGCAGGGGTGGGGCGCTGGTTCATGGGCGGCTGTTGGCACAGCAGCAGGCGGGGCACTGGGCTGCTGTTGGCCTAGCAGTGAGTTGCCACTGCGGCGGTGTGCCCCGGAACACACGTCGATGAAGCGATTCCTGCACGCGCTGCTGTCTTTGGAGTTCTCACCAGTTGAGATGATGGAGATGGGGTCCACGAGCTGGATCCCCGAGCAATCCGACGGGGAAGGAGCCACCTGGAGTCGAGGCGCCGGCTTTGGGGATGAAGACAGGAGGGGCTGATGCACGCAATGAAGACCGCCACGGGTACCCAATGAAGTTCAGGTAGGAGCGCATGTTGACCAGTACTTGGACGGACATGGGCGACGAAGGTGAACGGCTTGCGCGCTGCAGCGTCAGAGGAAGGAAGCGGCATGGTGGCGAGGGACCTCCCAGGGAGCAGCCGAGGATGGGCTTGAAGATTCGGACCGGCCGCGCCGCGCGAGGGCTGGGTCGCGCCGGCGGCCATAGCTCATCCGCTGGGACGTCGAGCCCGCGGGTGCTGGAGGCGGATGCACTGGGTGGATGTCGGCAGCAGTGAGCCAAGGGGATGGCGGTGGCGAGGAGGATGGCGGCGCCGGCAACCAAGAAGCAGGGCGCAGGGTGGCGGCGAGGTAGCGATGCGGTGGTGGGGGTGGCTTCCGGCGCGTTGGTAGTGGAGCAGGGGAAGAGCCATGGCGGGGCAGGAGCTCGGCGGCGGTGGGATCCGGGGGGAGGTTGGGGATCGGGAGCAAGTAGTGGTTGAGCGGTCATGGGATGGGATCTTTTTTTTTTGCCGCGGGTTCGGGAGTTCCGCACTAGCCTG
>NC_057809.1:61075961-61081479 GCF_018294505.1 Triticum aestivum | reverse complement strand
CGCGTGGGAGCGGTGCTGCTCCGGCGAGCTTCTTCCCCCTCGAGCACGACACGTCGTCCACAGCCTCCATCCTCTTCTTCCCTCTTCCATCAGCCGAGCACAACTCCGGTGAGCTTGTCGACCAGCGAGTCCTACTGTCGCTGATGCTACTGTTGTTCACCATCGTGTGGCTATAGAGCATCAATGGCAGATCGAGTAAAATTGTCATGGCAGGTCAAGTAATAATGGCAGCGACAACACAGCTACCGGTGGCTAGAAAATGCATGGTGAGAATTGAAAATCTGAGCGTAAGAGGATTTTCGCAGCACATTTTCTGTGTTTGCTGGAATCTCTGGGTGAACTAACAAAGGTTTACTTTGTGAAAATTCTAAAAGTGGTGTTTGGATGAGATCTGAAGTTCAAGTTGTTGGCTAGCTGAAGATCCATGAACAGGCAAACGCCTGTAGTGAACACAAGGTGCTCGAGGATAGGCCTCTGTGCTGTGCTCTAAACTTTTCATTCCTTGAACACACGCCTGTAGTGAACATCTTGTTCCGCTGCTGTTATACTATATCGAGATCAAGCGTTGATAACTCCCCCTGTCCAGTTTTGTATTGTTTCTAAGTAATTTTGATGTCTGAAGTTCAGCTATATGTGCAGGTGCAAAAAACTGATGTTTTCCATTGGTTTCGGTTTCACAGGTCCTTCGGAAAAAATGGGAATAAAGGGGTTTTCTTCCATGTTTATCTACAAAATGTTTCAATGCCTCTGTTTATAGGAGGCACGGAGATGTTTCCTGGATGGATGTGCAATCTGGTTTAAATGGGCGATGGCACAAAATTAGGCTCTCTTAGGAGTCGGAATGGCGCTCTTAGATGCCCATTTGATTTCAGTGGAGCTGGTGCTTGTGTGTTCAGATGAAGACAGGAATTGTGTGAGGGATTAGAAAAGAAAATTGTGGCAGAGATAATGCCATAGGCGTGGGTAAGTCGTGATGTGAGGAGATGCATACACGTGTGTATACATTCCAATTCTACACTCATATGTACTCCTGCTTTTTTTGAGACAAAAATGTGCTCCTGCTAAGACAAAGAAACTACATGTATTTCTGTATTTATGCTTAAAAAATCACTGAAAAAACCAGCCCTATTGAGTGCTGCATGTACATTAGTACAATGTGTGCAAAGCTAAAAAATACTAGATAGGATTACCTACGTTGGAACCAATTTCAGTCTATATTCC
Source organism: Triticum aestivum (assembly GCF_018294505.1). NCBI lineage: Eukaryota > Viridiplantae > Streptophyta > Magnoliopsida > Poales > Poaceae > Triticum > Triticum aestivum. The sequence continues at coordinate 61,080,258 of NC_057809.1, read as the reverse complement.
AATTCAACGGTGTTAGTCTAACTGAGATGTTGTAGGCAGAGGTCATAGCATGGCTGTTGTTAACTACAAAAACATTAGGAAGCATTATAGAGTAGAGAAAAACAATACGGTTAGAGAAGTTCCACTTTATCGTGTGCGATAGTTCGAAGGCGGACATCCGAGGAGTTCAATTTTTTTTGGGAAAGCAGGACATCCGAGGAGTTCAATTTTTTGGGTGAAAGCAGAAAGTGTAACGCCATTTGTTCCTTGGGTGAATATACTTGTGTTTGTATGTGAAGTAATTTTTTATTCCTTGACTAAGAACATTATGTCCCTAGTCTGAATATATTTTTATTCGTATGCGAAGTACCTTGTTGTTCCTGGATAAAGAGCATTTTGTTGGCATATACTCCCTGTTTTTAAAGAAATGAAGTTCAAAAACAAGAAAACGAGAAGTTCGGACTGTTCAACTTTTACAAAAAAACACAGATATTTTCCCGTTACTATATGAAGAAAACGAAGAAGTTCAAATTAAAACAGTAGAACAATTTTATATACCAAGAAGAAAACATGTCTCACCCAGAAAAATGTTCTTTGGAAGTTCAAAATTAATAAATTGCAGAGTTCAAAAAATTAGAAAACAAAAAAGAGACACAAATATGTCTGGACAAAAAATATTTCCATGTATTTTCCTTTTTTCAATAGAAACCCAAGAAAAACATTTTCACTATTTCTAAATAAAAAACTAGAAGTTCAAATTTAAATAACGGACCAGTTCAAATATTTGTTACAAAACTAGGATTTATGTGTTACCAAAAAAATAGATCAAGAAGTCCAAACTGCAAAATTAGAGCACTTCTGTATTTACTAGAGAATATAGATTTTCAATGTTGCCAAATAAATAAAATTAAGAAGTTCCAATTAAAAAATGGAAGTAGTTCGATGTTCACGGAAAACCCAAAATTATTTATATTTCTAGGAAGAATAAAAGTATGAAGTTCAATTTAAAAGAAATGTTGATGGTTATTTAAAAAACTCAGATGTTTTTTGTTACTAAAGTGAAATAGAGAGAAGTTCAAATTGACAACACACGAAATTTCACGTACTGCATGGTGTGTGTTTCATATGAGAAAATAGGAGTAAAAAGGCGAAGTCCAAAAATTTTGTTGGTATAAGTTCAAGTGCACAGAATGAAAAATTCAAAAAGTTCCTCTTCTTCAACAAGTTTCCACAACGGAAGCTCAAATTAAAATAACAAAAAATTAGAAAATTTAATTAGTAAATGGATTTCCCCATTTCTAAAATAAACCTAGAAGTTCAAATTAAATTAATGAAGCGGTTCAATGTTTATTAAAAACTCAGATTCTAACCATTAATAGAAATATAAAACCAACGTGAGGTTTGAATTAAAATAACATGCAAGTTTAGAGTTTATTAAAACCTAAGATTTACATGTTAAAAAACAAAAACAAAAACCAATGCCATTTTGGCATTTTGAAAAACCAACTCATAAAAATGAAAAATATTTCTTGCTAGAAGTTCAAGTGCTCGACGAGGGAACGATGGAAATTGCTACCCACTTTATTCACACATAATTCTCTCTCCCGTGCACGGTTCAGAATTTATATTGCGAGATGTCCGACCTCCAATTACATGTTTTAAAATGAAAAAAATGGCATCCGACCTTCGATTGGGTGTAATTCGACATATGCACAAAAATGTGACAGAAGTTCATGGTGAAAACAACGAGAAGTTCAGGTACTGCAAGAAATGCATTTCAGGTGAGAATAAAAGTATAAAAAATAAAAGCTTAAAAGGTATGTCGAAAGAAGTTCAAGCGCTTTGTCCGAGGAAGTTCAAAAATTCTTGCGAGAAAGATTCATCTTGTATTTCCATGTTCGGTTTTTCTGTATAAAAATCAAATAGAATTCTTTACTCAAAAATATAAAAAGGTGAAGTTCAAATTGAAATAACAGAGAAGTTCGGAGTTTATTAAAACCTAGGATTTACCTGTTCAAAAAATAAAAAACATAATGTCATTTTTTGCACTTTTAAAAATAACTCATAAACAAAAAAAAGGTTGCTAGACGTTCAAGTGCTCGGCGAGGAAAAGTTTAAAAAATTCTTGTGAAAGAGGTTCACCGTGTATTTAAATGTCCAAAAATACATAAAAAATAACTTGTGTTTTGTGTTTTAAAATAATTCTCTCAAACCAGAGAGAAGTTCAAACTGATAATAACCAGAAGTTCACGTACTAAATGGTGTGTATTTTGTATAAGAAAAAAACAGTAAACTGAAACAGAGTGAAACAGAGTGAAGTTCAAACAGACATGCCCTAGAAGTTCAACTCTTCACGCATTGCAAAAAACAACACGTCAAAAACAGAGTGAAGTTCAAACAGACGTGCCCGATAAGTTCAACTACTTCACGCAGTGCATTTCCATTTGCAACGAAGGCACAAATCATGATCTCGTCATTTCCCTAATTTACTTCAAAACGACAGAAATATCATCTGTGTAAGTTCAAGTCCTCGGTCCGAGAAAGTTAAAAAATATAGTGAGAGAGGTTTGTACAAAAAGAATATCATTTGTGGATGAGAAAATTACAAACAAAAATATGTCACCGAAGTTCAACGTGAAAACAGCAGGAAGTTCACCAACTACACTAAATGAATTTGAGATGAAAACTTTTAAAATTGTCGCGAGTATGAAAAAACAATCAACACGGGAAAGTTGCGTGTTTACAATAGCTTTCCACCGGTATCTCACTTACTCAATTCCGGTGAGTGGATGGAGAGCAACGAGCAGTGGATGGAGATCTACGAGCAAAAAAAAGCACGTGAAAAACAGAGTGAAGTTCAAGTAGACATGTCGAGAAGTTCAGGTTCTTCACTTGGTGCATTTTCAAAGAATCTGTTTCGCGATAAAGGCAGAATCAATGATCTCGCCATTTTCGAAATTACTTGAAAACGGCTTGGAATCAGAGAAAACCGTCAACATGAAAAAGTTTCGCATTTTTCGTAGCTTTTTAACGGTATATTATTTGCCCCATTCCGATAAAGTTTGTAGAAATTACGATGAAAATACGTTTTTGCCATTTTTTGAAATTGACTTAAAACCATAAAGAATTGGGAGAAATAATACATACCAAAAAGTTTCACATTTGTTCAGGATTTTCAACGCCATATCATTTGCTGCATTCGGACGCACGGTTAAAAAATGAGCTCGAAAATACGAACTCCGTAGGACTTGTACCGTTTTCTAAATTACTCTTAAACTGTTCAAAATTAGAAAATCCTTTCAACATGAAAAAGTAGCGCATATTTATAAGCTTTCCAACGCCATATCATTTGCCTCAATTGGATTAGCCATTAAGAAATGACATCGAAAATACGAACTCGGCTGTTCGGTTTGCGAAATTTTATGATTTTCCAAATTACTCTTTAACCGTAGGGAATTAGAGAAAAATTTCAACATGTGGAAGGAGCGGTTTTGCAGCAGCTTTCCAATGCCATATTATTTGCCTCATTCCGACAAACGGTTTAGATATGCGATCGAAAATATGATTCACATTTTTTGTATGAAGAAAAACGGTTTTCAAAACTGCTCTTAAACCGCTTACATTTTGCCAAACATTTAACTTGGGTCATGATACTGGTGTCCATAGCTTTCCAACGGTATATCGCAAGCCCCATTTGGACACCTTTTAGCTGAAGTTCAACCTAGTACTCGGGGAAGGTCAGGCGCGTTACTCGGGAAGTTCATGTTGTGAGTAGAATATTATTCTGATCCCGTGATCAGAATAGTATATATATATATACACATATATATATATCAACCAGTACATATATTTACCAACCAGGATGGCATTCTGATATGTCAAAATGGCAACGTTTATTTCTCTACTCCTAAGGGAGCAGTTGGTAGTCTTCGCCAGTCAATTTTCGTCCCACCAGAGACGGTTTTTTTTCGTCCTTGATCCCACCTCCCGCATCCCATTGATTCCCCCCTCCGCCCTCGAACCACGAAAGAAAAAACGATAGGCTCCCACGATGTCCAGTGCTAAACCCTCCGGTTGATCAAAAAAATCATTCTGAAAAAATCTACGAAAATAAACCTACAAAAATTAGCCAGACATTGCTCATGAATTGCGAACGAGCGAGCAAAGCCTTTACCCTCGAGTGATGCCACACCAGATCCTTCGCCCTCGCAGCCACCGCCGATCCCCTCCCTCAAACGCCGCTGCCAGTCGCTGCCGCCCCCGCCACCTCCCGTAGCGGGCAGGCAGGAGGAGCCCTGCCCGGCGATGGCGACACCGC